>NW_026866314.1:0-57446 GCF_026571515.1 Ruditapes philippinarum | reverse complement strand
CCCTTAAAAACCCACATAAGGGGGCACATCCCCCTTCTGGCAACCCCCTGATGTAACATTTGGATGGGGGACCACGCCGAAAAAGTGGTGACTTTTTTAACAACATTTCTCAAACGAAAACCAGTGTCTGGGGCCTAAATAGGACATTTCACTGTTTGAGGCCTCAAAAGGGGGGGAGGGGGGGGGGGCAAAAAGCCGTCGAAACACGCTTATATGAGGGAAAAGGTTAAGCCCAGTTTTATTAATATTTAATCTATGAGGATAAATAATGGAGAATATTTCAGTTTTTAAATTTGATACGGATCTTGATCCTAAAATTTTAGTGAATACGGGTCCAGAGTTCTGCATGGAATTAAATTCTTTGAACAATTTTTAAAGTTGACTACCAAAGGAACATTCCTGTGAAGTTTTGATAAAATTGGCCCAGCAGTTTATGAGATTTCATTTAAAGTAAAAATTTACGGATGGATGAACACAAAGCAATCACTAAAGCTCACCATGTCACTTTGTGACAGGTGAGCTAAAAACAAGTGCAACATTGTTACATAATACGCCCGTCATAAAAGGTTTTAACAGAGATGTGGGCATTATAGATATGCATATTGAAGGAATGCTCTATTCCTCTGGGCAATATCTGGATATTTTGTGATCTCAAGTGTTTGTTTGATTTTACGCCTCCCCCCCCCCCCCCCCCAAACAGTATTTCAGTCATATAGGCGGGTAGTTTTCTTAACCATCGTTCCTGGAGAGTTATACCAGTACTAGACTACCTTCCTCCGCGCTAAACTACCAAAACATCTCCTGGGGATCAAACCCTCGCCAGAGAGGTAACTGGATTAAAAGTAATCAACTCTAACCCCTCGACCACAGAGGCGGTTATAATCACAAGTGACGTTGCAAATTCACCTAAATTACATGTGTCACACTTGTAGTCATCATTTTTGTTACAATCCATCAATAAATGATGACTGAATGGTCCCTGTACACATCTGGTCCGAATTCACATTTCAATCTGAACTTTTGACACCTATGTGTGACCTTGACTGCAAGGACCTTGATTTTGCTCCCTACCCTCCGCCTCACAATGGTAAACATTTGTGCCAAGTAATATCGCAATCTGTCTATGCATGTAGAAATTTTGTGTTTTTCAATGACCTCCAAGTGTGACCTTGACCTTTGTCCCAGAGACGCTTCTCATAATGGTGTACATTTCTATGAAGTTTCATAAGAATTTTGGGATGCCTGTAGGAGATATGCTCAAGACAAAATCTTTGTATCATCCGTAGTGACCTTGACCTTCCATATATTAACCTAAATTACATGTTTCACACCCGTAGTCATGATAAGGACCATTTGTGTTTCAATCCCTCAATAAATGATGACTTAATGGTTTTTGACCCCTATGTGTGACTTTAACAGCAGGGACCTAAATTTTGCATGCGACGCGTCTCCTCACTATGGTGAACTTTAGTGCCAAGTAATACAGAAACCCCTTATGTATGTAGAAGTTTTGCTCCGGAAAAGCTGTTTTCCCCCAATGACCTCCAAGTGTGACCTTGACCCGATTCATGTGTGCAACACAGCTTCTCATAATGGTGGACATTTCTGTTAAGTTTCATTAAAATTCCTTCATTAGTGTAGCAAATATGCTCCGGACAAAATTGAACGACCCCAACAGGGACGCTCCTATAATAGGACCCGTTTTTCAACACTACTTGTCTTAACAACTGCGCCTTGTCATACCATATCATCTATTCAGAGTTTCATGTTGGTATGATGTTTTCATTTAAAGAACTTGTACAATGTTGTCATAGCGACTTTTTCTTCAAGACAGACAAGCTGATACAATGATATAGGAGCATTAATATATAACATCCTATACGCTCTAACTATAATAGTGGTTCTTCACTTATATACAATGTATTATATATACAGATAAAATAAAGTCTGAAGATTTTTCTAATTTTTTTTAATCCATGCTGTTCAGAAATAAACAGTGACAAATTTTGAATATAATTCAGCACTATATATTCAAATATCTCTTTAAATATTGTGAATAGTAAAATTTTCAAATTCATTTTCTTTACAGAAGATTTGCCAATTTAACAAATAAATAATCAACAGCAGGAGTTTTAGATATTTATCAATCATACAGAATTTTATACCCTTTCCCCTAATTCCCATTTCTATGCATTTCACCAAAATATCTGAATTAACATTACTTTACATTACACTGCTCAAAAACAAAAAAATTATTACTCTTATTATTCTTTCTCTAACACAAATCAAAATTGCATCTTAAAACTTTAATGTTTTCACTAACAATAAGCCTGAGTCACAGAAAAATCTCAGTATATCAAGGTATATTTTAACTAATTTCTATCTGATAGTGTAACCAAATACTTCAATATAAAATAATAAACCTGTAGGAAGAATGATTTTGGACATTTTACCCATCAAAGTAAATTAAAAAAAAAAAAAAATTCATTTTAAATCTCAGTCATTTTGATTTCTGCTACTTCAAAAATATAAAAACATTATGTAATAAATTTCAGGAATTCAAACTTTTAGTAATAAAATTTGATGTACATGTAAAGTAAAAATCAGATCAAGCCCCTAAATGCATTAACCACCAATTCTTGTCAACAATTCCAAGTTTATCACAACATGTTTACAACTGTAGCACTTTCTCAACATTTCTAATCAAATTTAGCACTTGTTGAAATAAATGAGTAAATGTATGATAATTTAACAGGTTTTTCATGCTTCCATCTCTACACCACCTTCAGCTTGCTCCGCTACAGCTTTACCAGCTCGCTTCTTCTTTTTCTTCGCAGCTTTACGTGACGCTGACTGGGCTAGTAAAGCCTAAAATAACAAAATATAACTTACTTTTTACCTGCAATACCTTAATTTAACAAAATATAACTCGCTTTTTACCTATAAATAAAACATAATTTCTGTTAGTTTCTTAAAGGCCCATGATTTCTAAGAAATGATGTCATTTTTATTTTCTCAGAAACTATTTATTTTTGGTATCTTGTAATAGTTTCCAAAAATATACTCATTTGCTATATACATGCACTATCTTATGCTCTGTTTGGCAATTTGTATAATTATAGTGAATATGTATTTTGTATGGAAGTCAAAGTTTGTTTACATTTTGCTAACTTTACGACACACAACTGCATTTTCAGCTCTACTTTTTTCAGTTGTTAAACATCTAACAAGTTCATAATCCATAATTTAAAACTTATAAAAAACATGTTTGACATTTGTAAAGAATTAAAAAGATATAGGATTCTGAGGCATAATGTGCCTTTAAACCAACACAATCAAAATTTTTCTACATCTTCATTCACAGTAACAGTATTGTATAATTTACACTAGGAATGAAATATCCTCTGACATTAATAAATACTGAAATAAATATAAAACATATACAGTCAACTATCGTTATCTCGACATTGCTTTCCTCGATATTTCATTATCTAGATGAAATTTCAAAAATCCTGATTTCCTTCCTTCTTTATCTATATTGGAAATATTTGTTTATCTTAATATTTTTATTTCGATATTTTCAGTATCTCAGAGTAAAATTTCAGCCCCCATCAGTTATTTTCACACTATTATCCTATGTTCATCTTGACTAATAATTTTTCTTCTGTCCCTTTTAGAGGTGCAAAAATCAGAAACCAGATGGTAATTGCTCAATAGCGCATGTCATAATGTTTTTTTTGGACAGTCCCGATGACTTCGAGATAACGAGAGTCGACTGTGTTAGTTTATCAGTGTTACCTTAAGATCTTCGTCTTGTACACTGTATTCCGTCTCATATATATCTGTGTCAAATGGAAGGCCAGTTATTTTCAGTGGTCCATTAGGCATGAGAATCACAGTAAACTTGAACTGAGCAACCACCTCTCCTGTAACAAAACATATATATATGAACTTTATTCAACCACCTCTCCTGTAACTAGAACTGCCACTGTCATGGCGTGAATACCCCCACATACCACTTTGTCAGAATTAACAGTGGCCATTTAGAGCTCAAGGACAGCGTCCCTGCCAAATCTGAGGTTACTTAGCCAGTGCTATGTATTCTACATGCTTCAAATGTGAAAATGTCAAAGGACAGGCATTCTTAAGCAATTGAGGGGAAAAGCTTTTTTTAGTTGACCTTTGACCCAGTGACCCTCAAAAGCAATAGGGGTCACCTTATAGTCATGATCAACCTCCATGCCAAATATGAAGACTATGGGTCAAAGGAATATTAAGTTAATGGGTGGACAATATATTTGAAGTCAAAGTCCATGTGACCTTGATCTTTGACCCAGTGACCTTAAAATAAATAGGGGTCACCTACTAATCATGACTAACCTCCATGCCAAATATGAAGACTATGGGTCAAAGGAATCTTAAGTTATTGAGCGGACAAGCTTTTTTAGTCAAGGCCCCTGTGACCATGACCTTTGATCCAGTGTAATAAAAATAAATAGGGGTCATCTACTTATCATGACCAACCTCCATGCCAAATATAAAGACTCTGGGTCAAAGGTTTCTTAAGTTATTGGGCCGACAAACTATTTGAAATCAAGGCCCCTGTGACCTTTGACCCAGTGACCTCAAAATCAAAAGGGGTCATCTACTAATCATGACTAACCTCCATTCCAAATATGAAGACTGTGGGTCAAAAGAATCTTAAGTTATTGGGCGAACAAGCTTTTTGAAGTCAAGGCCCCTGTGACCTTGACCTTTGACCTCAAAATCAATAGGGGTCATCTACTCATCATGACTAACCTCCATGCCAAATATGAAGACTGTGGGTCAAAGGAATCTTAAGTTATTGGGCGGACAAGAAAAAACCGACGGACGCCCGAATGGACAAGCTGATTCCAGTATACCCCCCTTACAACTTTGTTGTGCGGGGGTGTAACAAAACAAATCTATGAACTTTATTCAACCACCTATCCTGCAACAAAACAAATATATGAACTTTATTCAACAAATGATAGTGTTGGGTTTTTGCATTATTTAATAATAACAGATATACATTTGCTAATAATTACCTATCTGTATCAAAATATGTTGCCTAGCAACTGGCATTCTATCATTACCATAGAGATAAAAGTCTACCATACAGTCTGGATGAAATTATATTATAACAAGAGCTGTCCGTAAGACAGCGCGCTCGACTTTTTTATTGCTTGCCAATAAAAAAAGTTTTTGCAGTAAAAGGCAATACAAGAATCTCTGTATTTTTAAAGTGAACTAGTTGTTTGATACCCTTGAATATTACAGCAATGTTTATATGACATAATTTATGGTAAAGTGAACAAGTGGATAGGAATGAATTTTTTTAGATTTTTAAAGTTTTTTAGTGCTTGCCTATAATACAAAACATTGACAGTTAAGGGCCATAATTCAAATAAAATCTTTGACAGAATTACCTTCTCCTGGACATGTTTGGGAATCATGATTGTAAACAAGTATTCCAACTTTCAAATTAATATCTCAAACAGTTCAGTCAAAAAGTGGACTGGTACTAAAAACTTAACCAAGATTCTAAGTCGATAAAAGGCCTTAATTTTTAAAACAAATCCTTGACAGAGTTACCTTCTCTTGCGTACAGATGGGGGTAATGATGTGAAATAGCATTAAAAGTTTCAAAGCAATATCTCAAAGGGTTAAGGCAATAAGTGGATTTTACCCATATTCAATGTATTTTCTAAGTCAAAAAGGGGCATAATTCTGTCAAAAACCTTGACAGAGTTATGTCCTCTTGTCTGTTGATGAAGGTCGTGATGGTAAACAAGTATGGTCAGTTTCAAAGCAATACCTCCAATGGTTTTGAAATAAAGTGAGGTGGTACAAAAAACTTAACCAAGCTCAATACACTTTCTAAGTCAAAAAAGGGCCATAATTCTGTCAAAAACCTTGACAGAGTTATGTACTCTTGTCTGTAGATGGAGGTTATGATGGTGAACAAGTATGGTAAGTTTCAAAGCCATACTTGTAATACTTCTGAAATAAAGTGGGGTGGTACGAAAAACTTAACCAAGGTGTGACGCCAACGCCGACGCCGGGGCGAGTAGGATAGCTCCCCTTTTCATAGAAAAGTCGAGCTAAAATAAATAGTAAATTTAAAAAATGATTTTCAGAAAAACATGAACACTTTATCTTTGACTGAGCGTTAACAAAAAACAAGTGTTGACATTTTAGAATTCTTTATTCCAATAGTTAAAAAGAACATACCTGGTTTTTCATAGAGAACATTAAATGGTTGTACCAAATCATGCTTGACACATTCTACAACTCCCATCCTGGCCTTCACCTCTTCATCAAATAACCTGTATCAATAAATATCAAACTTTCATCTTGATTTAAAAACAACAAATCATGAATGTCACTGCAGACAGACATATCACCCTGTACAGGAACCATGACCTTTGACTTAGACAAACGAAAATCTACACAACTCTCCCTACCTACTCCCCATGTGGTTGGGGCATAAAAAATAACAACCACTTTTTCCAATGTTGACATCTCGACTTTGCCCCAATATAGAGCTACAAGAATTCCAAATCGCAAATTTTTATTTCAAAGTATGTTTCAAATATAAACAAGCAATACCCCAGACACACAACTACACATGCTGGCTAACATTCTGTTTCATGACTTGAGGTCAAATACTTTTTGAGTTACGCACAACATAAGTTAACAAGAGCACCGCTAGGCGGAGCATTATATGCCCGAAAGTATTTTTTTTTTAGTAAGGATGACCTTAACCGTTGACCTTTTGACCCCAAAATCAATAAGGGTCTTCTACCCAATATGGACAATCATCCTATGAAGTTTGAACATTGTGGGCCAAATGGAACTTAACATATGCTCCGGCAACTCTTTTCAGTATCAAGGTAATAGTGACCTTCACCTTTGACCTTTTGACCCCAAAATCAACAGGGGTCTTCTACCCAATATGGACAATCATCCTATGAAGTTTGAACATTGTGGGTCAAATGGAACTTAAGTTATGCGTGGAAACATATTTTTTCAGTATCAATGTAATAGTGACCTTCACCTTTGACCTTGTGACCCCAAAATCAATAGGAATCTTCTACCCAATATGGACAATCATCCTATGAAGTTTGAACAGTGTGGGTTGAATGGAACTTAAGTTATGCTCTGGAAACTGTTTTCAGTTATAAGGTAATAGTGACCTTGACCTTTGACCTTTTGACCCCAAAATCAATAGGTGTCTTCTACCCAATATGGACAATCATCCTATGTAGTTTGATCATTGTGGGACAATTGGAACTTAAGTTATGCTCCGGAAACTGTTTTCAGTATCAAGGTCATAGTGACCTTGACCTTTGACCTGTGACCCCAAAATCAATAGGGGTCTTCTTCCCAATATGGACAATCATCCTATGAAGTTTGAACATTGTGGGTCAATTGGAACTTAAGTTATGCTCCGGAAACTGTTTTCAGTTATAAGGTAATAGTGACCTTGACCTTTTGACCCCAAAATCAATAGGGGTCTTCTACCCAATATGGACAATCATCCTATGAGGTTTGAACATTGTGGGCCAATTAGAACTTAAGTTATGCTCCGGAAACTGTTTTCAGTATCAAGGTAATAGTGACCTTCACCTTTGACTTTGTGACCCCAAAATCAATAGGGGTCTTCTTCCCAATATGGACAATCATCCTATGAAGTTTGAACATTGTGGGTCAAATGGAACTTAAGTTATGCTCCGGAAACAGTTTTCAGTTTTAAGGTAATAATGACCTTGACCTTTGGACCCCAAAATCAATAGGGGTCTTCTACCCAATATGGACAATCATCCTATGAAGTTTGAACATTGTGGGCCAATTGGAACTTAAGTTATGCTCCGGAAACTGTTTTCAGTATCAAGGTCATAGTGACCTTGACCTTTGACCTTGTGACCCCAAAATCAATAGGGGTCTTCTGCCCAATATGGACAATCATCCTATGAAGTTTGAACATTGTGGGTCGAATGGAACTTAAGTTATGCTCCGGAAACCGTTTTCAGTTTTAAGGTAATAGTGACCTTGACCTTTGACCTTTTGACCCCAAAATTAATAGGGGTCTTCTACCCAATATGGACAATCATCCTATGAAGTTTTAACATTGTGGGCCAAATGGAACTTAAGTTATGCTCCGGAAACCAAATTGCTAACGGACGGACGGACGGACGAACAGACAGACAGACGGACGCCAGGGGGTATAACATAATATGCCCTTTCGGGCATATAAAAAGTTGCAAACCTTTTACTAAGTCAAGGGCAATTACTCTACAAATACTGAATAAACCCACAAATATCAAGCTGCATAACTACAGATGCTGACCAACATTCCTGATAAGTTTCATGTCCCCAGGTCAAATACATTTTGAGCTATGGGAAAATTGCAAATTTTTACTATGTCAAGGGAAATAACTCAACAAATACTGAATAAATGCACAAGCAACCCCCAGGTGCATAACTACAAATACTGACAAATATTCCTGTAAAGTTTACAGACTCTAGGTCAAATAAAATTTGAGCTTCAACACAAATTGATAATTGCAATTTTTTACCATGTCCAGGCCAATTACACTTACTGAATTAAACCAGACACAAACTTTAGGTGCACAACTTTACAAACTGATAATTATTCCTGTAAAGTTTGTTGACTTTAGATCAAGTTCTTGTAAACCCAGATGTGACACAACATTATGGAACGCTCACACTGAGCGGACAGACAAGGACAAATCTAAAATGCCCCCACCCAACCCACCAAAGGGAAACATGGCCATCTTTTCAGAAATATGACTTCTGACATTATTGACATACAGATATAATCTGCCTTTTAATATGATGACCCATCTAGAACTGAACATGTTCATATTATGTGCTAATTTATAAAACTAAATCTGTCCGGGAATCAGGACATGACCATCAATGCATTTTGGGCCATCCTTAATAATATACATGTTTGCTATTGCCGACCCAGAGTTATAAGAAGTGGGTCGGTAGGTAGGCTTTTTTTTTTTTTTTTTTATATATATATGATTTTTACTGAACGTAAGTTTATACGCTTAGTACGTTGTAGCAGATTGTGGAAATTTGGACTACACTATCATCATCGGCGACGGCAAAACTGACATGTAAAAGACAGTCAAAAACAATAAAAAAAACATGTTCACTAGTAATCATAACATGAAATAAAAAAAACGACTATGTGGACATAAATTCAAGCATGGTCAAATTACCGATGTGATAAACTAATCCTGCGTAAATATTCCCGTACAAACTGGAAAAATTATAGTGGATCTCCAGGACATTTCATTCTCTCGGGTGATCATTACTCAATTCATTACATGTTTGTAAAAAATAACACACGCAAGATTTGTCTCCTATAATTTCTGAATGGCAGATATTTGCACCCCTGTTTTAAAAATGTTAAAATATTTCATTGTTAGTTACCGAAAATTATCGCCGAATGTTGAAATTCCATAGCGCTAAAAGACACAAAAACACTCGCGCAAAAAGTAGCATCCATAAATAAAAGGAATATAATGTTTCCATTGTTAAATATTAATTACAAAATTTACACACGAAATGACCTCTGACAAATGACTGGTCCGCTCTTCTGAAGAATCTGTGAATCTTTGATGTTTACACACCTGTAGTTGTTGCCGAATCATCAAAGAAGTGCCGACACTCAATTGACTTCCACCTCTTTTTTATATACCAGAAAAAAAACTGTCATTTCTTTTTGTCAATGAATGATTACACATGTTTAATTATTGCTCAAGTAAAAAAAAATGTTGGATATTTATTGTGTCAATTATTGACATATTATTAATCGTAAGTGCATTTTGACATGGAGTTTAATTAGACGTATGTATATCTGTGATTTTGATTGTGATATTTTATTTACATTTTTATGATCTTGAAGATATTGTGCAATACGTGTGTTTGCTATCAAAACAATAATGCATATGAAAGGACCACAGCTTCCAAAAAATTATTTTTTCGGTCAATTTAATGACAGAATCCCCGCTGCTACCAGAAATGTTTTATTGCATGGGCTAAGTATTTAATCAGTGTCGGCAGTCATAAACAAACGAACATGTATTCCAAAGCACATTAAAATTACCACATGGTAAACTAGTGACCATGTAAATGCTTTACAAATATTCATTAATTGAACAAACATTATTTTAAATCCCGTTTCCACACCTTAATTTGATACGTTCTATTATTAGTTAATTCAACTTAATTGCCGCGCGCATGCAGTACTGCGTGACGTATTAGGAAAATATCCTTCCCTGGTTGGTCGCTATTTATGTAAATATTTTAAATAGGAACGCACAGAATGCCCTCATGAATGATCAATCGTTACTTTACATATTACATGTGTGATTTTCCTCCGATTTTATTTTTGTTTTCGAGGGATATTTTTAGGTCGAATGCCCTGGCTGATTTGGCGGAAATAAAAAAAAAATCTGATATTTTTAAGCTGAAAAAAACTTTTGAGTCGGGGCATTTTCGCTGGGTCGGCCGGCAATAGCAAACGGATAATTTTTTAAGAGTGGCCTTGGTGAAAAATTCATATCACAACAGTGACCTTTGGGCTGTAGATGAAACTTTTGTGCCAGACACAACAAATTCCCATCTTTATTGGTAACAACTCACAATCAAGAAATCACTTTAAAAATATTCTATTCTAAGTTCACAGCATAAAGCAATTTTTAATAATAAATCTTGTATTTGATATCATCAACCATTATTACCAACAGATATGTAGAAAATATATTAATATTTTAATATTCATAAGTGAAATCTCCATTACATTGTAATAACACAAGTTATAAGTTATTTATGAAATAAATAAATCAAATACTTCTGTGACAATTCTAAAACAATTTTAAACATCCAATAAAACATGTTTTTATTTATTGAATATCTGTACACACCTGAGAGTAAATGGCATTAGACCAAATTTCTTTTCCGTCTCGCTGAGGAATTCTGTAATAAAAACAAAACCATGCAATAAATGTTTCCTGGCCGTTCCTATAACTGACAATACATGAATACAAATTATACAAATGAAAATCATTTTGTGATAGTTACAGAATTTCAACTGACAGGGGTTTGATATTTCAGTCGTCAAACAACTCTAGTGCCAATTAAATAACTATTTTAGTTTTCTTCAATAATGTTATCACACTCAAATATACTAAACATGTTAACATTAGGAAAACAAAAACAATAAATTATAAATGTTATAAAGTACTCACGTCTAGAAGCTTTCATTTTAAGTTGATAGACTATATCTTTCTTTTTAAACACTGTTGTCCTGGTATCCATCTCTCTTCCCTGTAAATTCAACGTAAAAACTTATGATCATGTGATATATTACAGTGTACATATAGTTATAACATCACGTCATTACTTAAACATATATTACCAACATTTATCTTACCTTCTGAAAAATAACGGTGCACATAAGATTTTATTGATAGAAAAGAAAACATTTACTAACAGATAAAATCATGCAACCATGCATCATTGTTGTCCTTTTTTAAATGCGTGACTTAGGGTGCAATGTAAATATAGCTTACTACAATGATTACCCTAGTAGTCTCATTATGAAAACATAACTGTCAAATTACATTGCACTAGCATGTGTATAGCCAGACACCAACAGTTTCTTATTTTGACAAATAAAACAAAAATCTACAAAATCAGACATATTTTTATGCAAGATCAGCTCTAAGGCAACTTATTTCTGCTTATCAAATCCTGCACCTGCTGGCTCAAGCTTAAATTGTGTCTGTCTGCAGATGTTAATGCATTTAACAAGGCATATAAATGGTCTATTTTAACATGCTATTTAGCCAAAATGAACATCAATTGGCAAAATACCTTTGACATATAGTTAGTTAACTCAATCCTTAATATAACAGATTTAACCAGTCACAGTTATTACTGACATATGGATGTCTGTTTGTTTTTGTTTGGATTTTAATTCACAATGACACATTAAAGGTCATATGGCAGTTTAACTGGTAGAGAGTGACCTCAGGTGCCCCATTTTGTATTATTTCCGGCACAAGAGGGCACACCAAGTAGACACACAGTAGAACCAGACTTTTCCCTGTACTAAAAGCAAGGCAAAACAACATTATAGTACTTGTATGAAAAAATTTTCTTTCTTGTCGACATGTGACCTTGATCTGTAACCTACAAAACTGTGTCTTGAATGTCACATCATCACAATATGCAATATATTCATTCAAAATTATCAGATGAATAACAGTTATATAACCGAACAAAAAGCATTTATATACTTAGGTAGCAACTCTTTAAGTTCTCCCTATTGTTCTTTAAGTCACAAGAGTTAATGTAACTACATAAAAGAACATAGATGCAGGCCTCAATGAATTTTATCGGGCCACTCTCCAAGCAGAGAGTGACCCTACAAATTTATTGCTCTTCATAAAATGCACGCCCCCCTGCATTTTGACAGACAAAATTTGTAAAAATCGAACAAAAAAAAGGAAATTTACTAATTACCAGTCTATAATGGGGGATTGGCTTTATTTAATTACATATTGTTCAATAATGTTCATTATACTTCTATTCTTTTATTAAATAATCTTCAACATAGCCTGAATACTTATTCCATTCCAATAATATGTCGACCGCATGGCTAAGTATAAAACATTACCGCATGTGTATGTATTAAACATTGTTGAATGTTGCTGGCGTTACAGAATCAATTCATCATACACATTAGGTTAAGTTTTATACTTAGTCATAAGGTCAGTTTCCGGTTGACAGTGTAACGATTAAAATGGCTTCTGCTGTTTGATAGTTTACTGAATAAATTCATTTATATTGAATATTTAGAGAACATAACTAGAAATGTGTCATCATGCCATGTATTTTCATACAATGTTCAAGGCACTGAAATTATTCAGTCTTAACCTTTTGAAAATAGCATATTGCATATTTGTAGCCAAAATAATGGCTACATACCTTTCCATAAAAGTATGAGTGCTGAAACTGAAAGTTTGTCCAAAATCATTGAACCACGACCAAATTCAAACTTCTTATTCCTAAGATGTATCTATATTATTTTCAAAGTGAAAGGGACATAACTCTGCAAAAAAATCATCGAACCATGACCAAATTCCAACTTGACCTGCCCATTCCTTTGACATATCCATATGTCAAATTTGAGTTGAATATGTAACACTGTTGGGTAGATAATGAACAGAAACTGTAAATTTCATATTATTTTCAAAGTGAAAGGGGCATTACTCTGCCAAAAATCATTGAACCATGACCAAATTCGAACTTGGCCTGGGCATTCCAAAAACATATCCATATGTCTAATTTGAGTTGAATGAAAGAGGCATAACTCTGCCAAAAATCATCGAACCATGACCAAATTCCAACTTGACCTGTATTTTCTTAAGACATATCTATATGTCAAGTTTGAGTTGAATGTGTTGTACCGTTGGGGAGATAATGAACGGAAACTGAAAATTTCATATTATTTTCAAAGTAAAAGGGCATAACTCTGCCAAAAATCATCGAACAATGACCAAATTCCATCTTGACCTGTATTTTCTCATGACATATCCATATGTCAAGTTTGAGTTGAATGTGTGCAACCGTTACTAAGATAATGAACGGATACTGATGATGACAGAATGAACGAATAACCGAAGGACGGAACAGGGTAACACTATATGCACCGGCCATTACATGGCGGGGGCATAATAAAAACTATGTCTCTTTTCCAGGTCATAAAAATTTGTGTGTAAGTAACAAGAGCTGTCGGTAGGACAGCAACGCTCGACTATTCTTAGTGCTTGATAGTAAAAAAAGCCTTGATAAAAAGGTAAAATTTTCTCAGTAAAGAAAAAGGCAAAATTGTTCTTTAAATCCATATTACAGTTATAGGCCTTGGAGAGAGTCCTATTATGCTCTCAAAGAAGAGTATAAAATTTCAACATGTTTCAAAGCCTTATGTCAATCAATTTTGAAAATATTTGAGGTATTACAAAAACTTTAACGTAAATTCTAAGTCGAAAAAGGGGCATAATTCTGTCAAAATGCTTGATTTAGTTACCTCCTCCTGTCTACATGTTTGGGGCATGATGGTGAACAAGTGTGCAAAGTTTCAAAGCCATATGTCAATGGACTTTGAAAATATTTGAACTATTACAAAAACTTTAACGTAAATTCTAAGTCGAAAAAGGGGCATAATTCTGTCAAAATGCTTGATAGAGTTACCTCCTCCTGTCTACAGGTTGGGGTCATGATGGTGAACAAGTGTGCAAAGTTTCAAAGCCATATGTCAATGGACTTTGAAAATATTTAAACTATTACAAAAACTTTAACGTAAATTCTAAGTCGAAAAAGGGGCATAATTCTGTCAAAATGCTTGATAGAGTTACCTCCTCCTGTCTACATGTTGGGGTCATGATGGTGAACAAGTGTGCAAAGTTTCAAAGCCATATGTCAATGGACTTTGAAAATATTTAAACTATTACAAAAACTTTAACATAAGTGGTTATGCCGACGCTCGGGTGACTACAATAGCTCAACTTATTCTTATCGAATAGTCGAGCTAAAAATAAATATATTCCTTGTCAAAACAAATGAACCTACAGTACAATAATAATTCATGCAATCTTACCTTGCCTTCACCAGAACTGACTAAAACATCTATACCATATACTTCATATACATCAAACTCACATTTTTCATGATCTTTCCTGAAAAATAAGTGCTTTTTTAAACATCAAAATAAATAACAAGAAACATAAAATTTTGTTGTAGTTGGGATACAAATACAAGCAATATACAAAATATGAATATGCAAAAAGTTTTTTTTTTGAAAATCAGATGGAAAAACTAATATTATATTGACCTTGATCGTGGAGGGGGGACACTACGGGGACCCAAATGCAATCCCAAGTAGCATGCTTAAGCTTTGCAGCAAGTTTCATTGAAATATCTCATTCCAAAGTCAGTTTTTGGCTGAAAACCCAATTTTCTATTTAGAGTGACCTTGGCCCTAACGGAGCCTGTGCAATCCCAACCGAGGTCTTGCTTGCTATACAGTAAGTTTCATTCAAAACTCTAGATATTTACTGGTAAGCAATTTCCTATCCTTGGTTTATATATGCTTATAGACACTCTTTCCAATCCATTCCTGGAACCAACCAGTACTGAGCAATGAGTGTAAAATTTCTTGCTCAAGGAAACAACAACTTGCCCCTGACGGAGTTTGAACCCATACGGCTAGCAATCATGAGATTACTAGTCTGTCGTGTTAACCATTCGGCCATAGAATTCTATAATTTTCAAACAAATCAAAACATTGTAGTTTTAATCAACAAGTATAAAGTTAGATAAAAACATAGAAGAAACTTTTTCCATATCACTGTGTCAATGGAAAAATACCAAAATTTGATGAAGCTACACACAACAAGTTTTTTAATGTAGACGATGGCCACTTATCAAAGTTTGACTTTGTTTCAAAAATACAATTATAAAAGATTCACATGGTTTATTTCAATTCTATGAATTATAATCACCATTTTTATATACATGCCACTGAATTCATCACATTTACTTACCTCTGATTTTCAGAGGGATTCTGAATTATTGCCTTCTCACCATCTATAACATTTTTCTTTAATTGATGTGACAACATTCCTGTAAGAATTTATCATATTTTAGATATATGCCTTCTTTTTAATAGCATTATTCAGAAGTAAGATATCCTAATTTCACATGGTTCAAAAAACATGTTTGTAATAGAGGAGATGAATATTCTGGACAGTGTCAGATTTCACAAATCATAACCATATTTGTGTTTGTTTTTTGATTTCTAAATGAAACACAGCTAATTGTATATATGTTTATGACTATATATCATTATTTACTAAAAGAGTAAAAGAAAAGACAACTTCTCAGGTACATTTACAACTTGCAAGGTAAGGATAGTTGAGTTATTGTTATTCTAAGTTCAATTTTGTTACAGTTAGATTTACTTGAAAATTTCAGTCCCACAAGAGATTTCCTGCAAACAATGAAAGTGTCAAGCACAGATTTCTATCGTAAAAGCAAATGGTACATTTCAGGCACCTTATCACGGTCATTTATCCTGCATTTTCCTGGAGGGCGTTTCCTCTCTTACATGTATTGCTTCTCTAATACTTTATGTACTTACACTTTCTCCTATACATGTATACCATCTATTTTAATTATGTTCAAGCATAAAAATGTAAACATGACCTTATGTCATCTTCTACACATTTTTTCTGTTTAAAATATTTACTAGTTTATTGTAATGTACTAACCTTCAATAGGTTTACATTTAAATGCCTCTGCTACTCTCTGTATTCCGTCTGTAACTGTGTAATTCTGTAAAGTAACAATACACTATGATGATAAATTTCCTACCAGTACACCTCCCATCATTGCTACTAGGAATCACAATTCTCTTTTATTATAGTTTGCCACCATAAATCAATCATTTCAGATATTTGTGTAAACAGGGATCTATAACAGTTTTTAAGAGAAAATTTTAATTTCGTCTACAATATCAGGTTATAAGTTGCATCACTATCTTTATTATGTTATCCTGTGATGGTATACCAGTGGGTTTTTTCCACCAAAATATTCGGCAAAATTCAGCCCCATTCCCACCTCAAAATAGTATGTTTTTTTCCCTCATCAAAGCCGAAATGTTCCCCCATACGACAGCCAGAATTTGACTGCAATGAATATCATTTTTTGCAACTAACTGCTGAAAAATGTTTCTTTTTATGCCTGTAAGACTTACTGTTAAGCAAGGTTGTTTACAAATCGTTCCCCAGTAGGTAAGGGGAGCTACTCATGGTTTCCCATCAAGTTTAACATAGGACGCTTTAAATTCAGCTGTTGATATTTTAGATTCGTATGTTGATATTTTAGATTCATATATTAAGAAAGAGCGACTTATTTTAAACTTGTGTTGCAAGAGTTGCTCCCTTTTCTACCGGAAAGAAAACAATGTTGCACAACAGTAAATCAAAATTATCTTACAGGGCACTGGATTCTTTTTCGTTTCTCATTTGTGAAGAAATAAAATTCCCACCTCCTATTGCATTTTCCCCCTCCAAAGGGCACAGACCCCCTTCTCTCTGTATACCACTGGTTCTCTTTCATGCAACAACTGTATAGTTAATGACTGAGCTAAAGCATAAGGTGAAAATATTCTATACCATAACATGAAAATATTCTCTATCAGTAAAATGAATAAATATGTACAAGTTACACATTACGTGTTGTTATAGAAAGATTTACTTACCTCAGCACCAGGTTTGACCATACGTAAAGCTATTTCTGCTGCATTAACTGCTGCCATCATTACATCTGCTTTACGACCAGTTACCTTGTTACTCTAATAATACAATATATTATCTCACATTATTACATTAATCTATATAAATTTAGCACTTCATATCTAGAAGGTTTGGTAATGAAAACAAATGTTCAAGCTTGTAAATACTATGTTATGACTTGATGCTAATTTTCCTCACATTACCCCATTCTTTTATTTTTGTTGTATTTATTTAGTGAATTAAGTACAACCTACATACATGTATAATATATAAGGAACTAATTGTGGTACTCATTTCAATAGGAAATTTTAATTCATTCTTTATTTCTGTGTTTAATTATGCCATTAAAATTCTTGTTGGGATATTAACTTTTGATATTTCATGTGGTTACTTCTTCTGCTAAACACAGGTAAACATCAAACATTTATAAATGAAAGCTTTCACCTTACCTCTGATGCTCCCACTACTAGTGTATGAGCAACAACTGCAATAAAACCATCTATTTGTGCTCCCAAATCTCTGAAATAGTAAGTCATTATAATTTGAGCCGTGTCATGACAAAACCAACATAATGGGTTTGCGACCAGCATGGATCCAGACCAGCCTGTGCATCCGCGCAGTCTGATCAGGATCCATGCTATCAGTTTCTCTACTTGTAATAGGGTTGGTGAGCGAAAGCATGGATCCTAATCAGACTGCGTGCGCGGATGCCCAGGCTGGTCTAGATCCATGCTGGTCGCAAACCCATTATGTTAGTTTTGTCGTGACGCGGCTCATTTATTTAACTAATGTAAGGGCTACTCAACATGTTATACACCAAGTATCTTAAATTCTACACTTTTTGAAGACATTTCACAACATTATTTTGATTTGTTAGGTTCTAACTTACACTGACAATGTCATGACAACTTTAAAGATTTTTTAAGTGAAAAGAGACCTCAGATTCACTTTAATCAGGCTTTCTACTGCCTCTACCAAAAAAACTAGGGAAAAAGTAGGGCATTTTTTTACCAAAAAGTAGGGCAAAGTAGGGATTTCTGATGTTAAAAACTAGGGATAAAGTAGGAATTTCTTACCGTTTTAGTTAAGAATTAGCAAAACATACCATCACCAAGACCACATCGGGCTGTGTGTATCTTCAGTTCAGTCCATGCTTGAAAGACATGCACCTCATAGGCAGAATGTTGCTGAATGTTTTGCCAAGGCACCATGAGCAGAGCTGCATCAGTACTAAGGCTGTAGTACTTAAGAACCAGTTCCAGTACTTGCCAAGTTTTGCAGTACCATTTCCAGTATTAGTACTTGATTTTAGCTTGGTACTGCAGTACCAATACTTTTTTGGGGGAAGTAATTAAGTACCAGTACTAATACTTTTATATATTCATCAAAGTTTGAATAAATACACAGTGTCATTCAAAATAATTGCAAACATTATTCCACAAAGAAATAAAATCATTTACTTTAAAGTTGACATTGCATTTTTACAACTTAAATGAACGAACATACTTTTTACAAACAATAATCATCATATATTCATGTCATATGTTATTGTTTTGTAACCGCAGTCAACTGTAATACAATGCAATAATCTTACATTTTAAACCCACCAGTCTTTTTGTTGCCTTTTACACCTTCACACCTCTGTTCAATTTATACCAAAGTAAATAACTTTTTTATGGTGCTAACAATATCACTTGAAATATGATTATTTAGAATAGAAGTAATTTATTAGTGTTTATTTTGCTCTTTTTTTACTAGTAAATACAAAGTAATAAGATTGCAATAAGGATATTTTACCAGTAAAGAGTTTTTGACTCTGTTTATCTCAATTTAATTTTACTTTAAGTCTTTGGTGCTTTTTTATGATGAATACTATGTTAACATTTGAAGGAATATTGCAGCAAATTATTTATAGATTTGATAACTTACTTTTTCACAAAAATAAAATAATACGTGGAATTTACAGCTTTACTTTATGAGTAAAAATAATGACATTTTTATCAAAACCAAAAATACTGCCTAGTAATGCAGTAGCAGTACCACTTTTTTAAGACAGTAATGCAGTACCAGTACCTGAGTAGTAGCAAAATTTTGTAAGAGTAATTCAGTATCAGTACCAGTACTTGCAAAATTGCAAGTACCAGTACTTGCAAAATTGCTCCAGTATATACTGCAGTACTAGTACCAGTAATGCAGCTCTGACCATGAGTCTTTCAAGGGTGGACATCACAAGGAGACACTAACACACACCTGAACTATTAATCAATTGCAACTGAAATACAACTGAAATACCATTTTAAATATCGTCTTTTTTTTCATTTCATTTCAAAATGAAAAAGTAGGGATAATAGGGCTATTTCAGAAAAAAGTAGGGCAAAGTAGGGATCAAAAGAAAAAAGTAGGGAAAAGTAGGAAAAGTAGGAAAAGTAGGGACCAGTAGAAAGCCTGCTTTAATGCATTATTTCAAGTACAAGCAGCCACTAAAGTTGCAGTCATTTAATTTAAGATTTTGAATTTACTGGCCCAAATTCCAGTCTTGAATTTATTCTACTATATATTTAACTAATTTTCTTAAAATATACACTGACCCAAACTTTCACTGGCCATGGGCCTCTGGGCCAGTGCTAAATTCAATGACTGGAGTTGACCCAGCAACTTGCATTATTTCCTCACATAAAATAACCATGTCACTGATAGGATTTGAACCCAGTGCAGTGAGAGGCATGTGATATGAAGTCTGTGACCAGGCAACCACATTATAACACACATGCTTGGGTCTAAGGTCTCAACATCACATTAAAACTTTCGAATTAATGATACATTGTAGGCTTATCAGGGCCAAAACACCAATTTTGGAGAAGGGGCCTCAGCCTTTTTCTTCGGGGAAAAAAATGCGTGATTTTGGCATACTTTGGGAAAAGGGGTCTCAAATTTAACAGAAACTTTTAACAAGTTCTTCAAAATAGACAAGCAAATTGCACCGGGAAATACAAACAAGGCAGTAAAATACCTTGATTCAACACCATCATTTTTTAAATTTCATATGACATTTGTAAAGCTCACAATTGAAGTTAATTGTTACAAAAAATCAAGTGACTAACTTTTTGATGATCATTTGAGAACTGAAAGTACTTGTCAGCAGATGTAAATATCCATTACTTTTTTTCTTAAGACAGTAAATGTGACATCAAGATGACGTGGCTAAAATATTTACGAATCAGACTGAGATGACTTTTTGAAAGCAGACATGCAATTGAGACCGGATTTAGACTGTTCCTAACAATTGGAAGATGGCAACGACATTAGTTCATATGCATATACAGCTATCCCAAACATTCATTCTGATGATTTTACAAGCATGTACCCACTGCTTACAATTTTTATGCCTGCATGATAAATAAGTGCAGGAATTATGCACTGTAATGCATGGGCATGCTGATTAACACAAACCTGCGCCTGCTTTGCGCATGTTCTGCGTTCACAAGTGTCCTAATTTATTTTTTTAAATTACAATTTTTCATTGTACCTGACTGTTACACTGAACAAGCATTCTAATATTGTAGATTTACTTAAACACATTAATTTAACAAACATAACAAGATTTCATAACTTACATTTTAACTACATCACCATTCTTTATTGTCACATCTGGATCACTTTTGAGGGGAGAAAAATGGCAAATGCAATTATTTACTGAGACACATGTTGGGAAGGCAATACCTGTAGAATGAAAATAAAAATCCATCAATATTAAATAATCATTATACAAGGCTCCTATATGTGTATGCCTATATGTGTAAATTTTTCATGAAAATCATGCATCAAATAAATTTTGGGGTACGCTCAACACAAGTTGAAAATTGCAAGTTTTTAAAAGTCAAGGGCAATAACTCTACAATTACTGAATAAATCAACAATCACACCCCATACGCACAACTTCACATGCTAACCAATAATTCTGTAGTTTCATGACTCTAGGTCAAATACTATTTGGGCTTCTCGCGACACAAGTTGAAAATGGACAAGGGCAATAACTCTGACAAAACTGAATTAACTGAATTTTTTGAAGGAAGAAGATGAGCTCAAAATAAAACCTCTATAAACTGTGTCAGCACTCTTGACAAAAACCAAAAACTATTTTAAAACACATACAATACCTTTTTTCATTTCTTTATCTTTTTTGAACACTTTTCCCGTCTCTTCATTTAATCTGGTGTCTCCAAACACACATATACTAAGGACAGATGCTCCATCTACACACTTTCCTATAACCTCCTTCAATATACCTGGAATACAACAGACATCAACAGTGTAGAAGTTTGGAAGTACAACTAAATACTGTTATAACTGATTTAACTTATGAATAATGGAAGCTACATAAAATACAAGAGGGCCATGATGGCCCTGAGGTCGCTCACCTGTATATAGGCCCCCCTGTTTAAACCCCAGGGCTTTTATTTGAACAAACTTGGAAGACACCCAATGACTTTCCCCCCACTCTTTCCCCCCCACCCCGGCAGGGCCAATTTTAACCCAAAGGCTTTTATTTGAACAAACTTGGTAGACACCCATAAGAAGATGTTTCATGCTAAACATCTAAGCTCTAGCTCATTGGGATTTTTCAAAGAAGATTTTTTAATTTTTTACTATACACATATAGTTAAAAAGTTAAAAACTATGACACCCCTGGGACGGGGCCAGTTTTGACCCCAGGGCTTTTATTTGAACAATCTTTGTAGACACTTACTAGAAGATGTTTCATGCTCAATATCTAAACTCTAGCTATTTGGGTTTTTTCAAAGAAGATTTTAAGTTTTTGCTATACACATATAAGGAAAATCAATTACCCCCGCGGTGGGGCCAATTTTGACCCTAGGGCTTTTATTTGAACAAACTTTGTAGACACTCACTAGAAGATGTTTCATGCTCAATATCTAAACTCTAGCTATTTGGGTTTTTTCAAAGAAGATTTTTTAAGTCTTTGCTATACACATATAATAAAAATCAATGACCCCTGGGGCGGGGCCAATTTTGACCCCAGCGCTTTTATTTGAACAAACTTGGTTGACACCCATTAAAACATGTTTCATGCTAAATATCTTAGCTCTAGCTCTCTGAGTTCTTTTCAAGGAGATTTTTTAAGTTTTTACTATATGCACATAGGTAAAGGTGTCATCGATAAGGATTTTTGTATCGATATATCAGTAATGAATTATCGGCGATACAGCGATATATCGATTGTCAAGCTAAATTTTAGCTTTTAAGTCTTTTTAACTGTTTCCTAAAGACAAAGCAGTTATATTTAAACAAATGCAAAAAAGATATAAACTATGAAAACAGAACAATGTGTTTCTTTTTTCATCATATAACTATAAATGAAAACTAATGACTAGTAACTAAAAAGTTTAAAGCATTTTCCATTTAACTTTAGTTGTTGTTGTTGTTATTACGTAGTTACTGATCATGCTAAATCCAGTCCTTGCCGTTCCAATTAAGCCGGGTTAAATTGGCAAATTAAAGTATTTAGAACCGGAATAATTATTAAAGTTTATATGGGCTGAAAACACAAAAGGGCAGGAGGGAGTGGCAAATTTGAAGAAACAACTGACGGAGTACGTGTCTTGACAAAAACTGTAACTAAAAGGCGCCAAAACCGAACCTAAATACAGTTTGGCGTAATGATACAAAAGTGACCCTCAGGGCCCTCGATCAACCAAATCTGCGGCCGATATTCGGCCGCAGTCCCCCACCAAAATAGTATGTTTTTTCCCCCTAACAGAGGTAAAAATTCCCCCTCAAAACATATAAAGTGTTAAAGAGAAAAATTAAAAGTAATGTTGTTTTTGAAAATTAAAATCCATCTATTTGACGTCTATTTTGTAAGCAGAATATCGTCAGTACATGTCTGCACGTTTCCGTTTGTTTATTCCCCCAAAATCTACCGTCACATATTGGCCTTTCATCCTGTAAAAATGCTAAAATTTCAACAGAAATATGCAGAAGAAAATCACAATTCCCATCAACAATTTGATTTCAAATTGTTTATTCATGAAATCATTTTTTTTGTCTTCAAAATGTTACATCAACCACGGTAAATTTTGCCGTGAATTACAAACTTGTAAGTTTTGTTTTCATGATACTTTATTAAATAACTGATGAAAAACGATCTTATAATAAACAATCAATTTAATTTTATATAATTTACATCAGAAACAACTAGAATTGTGGATGTGTAAACAGAAAACAAACAAATTTTCATTTGTCACATATTTTCGCGAGGCCGATTTTTACGAATGTTTTACAAAGTCAAGAAAAGGAAGCTTTGTCTTATTAAAAGGTGTGTTAGAACACTAGAAATGTAGTGTATGAATAGAATTTACTTTATGTCCATGTATTGTTCATATTAGTGGAAATGGAGACATTTGTCTGGATGTGTTTCTAAATGATTGGGGGGGGGGGGATCATAGAGAAAGCTAAGCAGCATAAAGATCTGATGGTGTAAGGTCACATGTAAAAAACTTTTCTTCAAATCTTATCAATCACTTCTGAACAGTTTAGTGTTACCTATTATGGATTTTTTACATGTAAATAAAAAACAGCTGATATTTAAATAAGTGTATTTGATAATAAAAGAAAAGAGAAAAAATTCCCCCCATACACTAAAATTCCCCCTGCTGAGGGTAGCGACCCGCTTCCCCCAAATTGGATTGAGGGCCCTGACCCTTGACCTAACTGTTGACATAACCAATCAAAAAGGTTGTTTATTAAAATCACGGACTTATATTACAAGGATCCGACACTTTCGTTTAGCTTAAAGTCTCGTCGCGCGTATGCGCGGAATTGCACATCGGATAAAGGTGGA
Source organism: Ruditapes philippinarum (assembly GCF_026571515.1). Taxonomy (NCBI): domain Eukaryota; kingdom Metazoa; phylum Mollusca; class Bivalvia; order Venerida; family Veneridae; genus Ruditapes; species Ruditapes philippinarum. The sequence goes on along the minus strand of NW_026866314.1, from coordinate 33,158 downwards.
CAGAATGAGAGATGGCGGAACGCGCGGAGTGCGAAATATGACAGATTTTCATAAGAGTATGTGGTGTTATTGCAGCTTTGTGAAAAATTAAACACATATGAATGTATTGATACAGTATTATTTTGTGCCCCTAAAGTATAAATATATGAAAATGTGCCGATAGAACGATGCAACGCTTAGTTAACTAGAAATGTGTCCATAGGACACGGATGCCCCCACACGCCACTGTTCTGTCAATCTTATGACTGTAGCTCAAATATTCTTTGGACTACAAGTGCCACAAGTTGAAAACTAAAAATCAACAAAGGGCCATAATTCTGTTAAATTTGGTCGCAGCAAAAATTCCTTCCTTTACTACCATCTACACATTAAGGTTGTTCATCCCTGTAAGTTTAAGCAAAATCTGCCATCCGGTTTAAGAGGAGTTGCGTTCACAAAATTTCTACATAGTATATAGTGAAAAAATCAACAAAGGGCCATAATTCTGTTAAATTTGGTCGCAGCAAAAATTCCTTCCTTTACTACCATCTACACATTCAGGTTGTTCATCCCTGTAAGTTTAAGCAAAATCTGCCATCCGGTTTAAGAGGAGTTGTGTTCACAAAATTTCTACATAGTATATAGTGAAAAAATCAACAAACGGCCATAATTCTTTTAAATTTGGTCGCAGCAAAAATTCCTTCCTTTACTACCATCTACACATTAAGGTTGTTCATCCCTGTAAGTTTAAGCAAAATCTGCCATCTGGTTTAAGAGGAGTTGCGTTCACAAAATTTCTACATAGTATCTAGTGAAAAAATCAACAAAGGGCCATAATTCTCTTAAATTTGGTCGCAGCGAAAATTCCTTCCTTAACTACCATCTACTCATTAAGGTTGTTCATCCCTGTAAGTTTAAGCAAAATCTGCCATCCGGTTTAAGAGGAGTTGCGTTCACAAGATTTTGGGACGTACGGACGGACTGACGGACGGACTGACGGACGGACTGACGAACGGACGGACAAGTGCAACGCTATATGCTCCCACATTGTGGGGGCATAAAAAGTACCTAATTTAAAAAATATTCGCCTATTGCTTAGGCATACTATCTACACTTTGGCGCCCTTTGACTTCAAGCACAAATTATTACCGCAATTCAGATTAGGATAATTATTTTTTACATCAGGGCTCACACTGGCTCAAATAAAATAAAAGCCAATATTTTTAACTTAAAAAAATAATAGCCAAAAGTTAAGCGGACTATTCACGATTTAGCGATAAACAACATAAGCAGTTGATTAAATAAACATTCCATATAAAACTTTTTGAGTTTTATAAGTAATAGTTATAGAATATATACATGGACTTTACCGGCAGGTATCAGCGCATGGGGCGACAACAAGGGTCAATCATAGGAAATTTATCGAGACAGAACGTCAAGATTAATTTCCATGATTGACCCTTTTGTCTCCCCATGCGCTGATACCAGCCGGTGAAGTCCGAGTATTTATTCTGTAACTATTTTATCGCATGACCATCACGACTTTTTTCTTCTCTCGTAATATTTTCTTTATTTAAACATATAAATATTTTAAGAAATATCCACAGAAATACACCATCAGATGCCGTTGAAGGAACTGGACATAAATACCCATTTCACAAGGTAAGTTGATGCATTTTTTCTACATGCGAAATAATAATCATCTTTCCAGCTCATTTTCAAAATATAATCTAGGAAATATTGTCGATAAGTATCCCGGTGTATATTTCAGAGGTATATCTTGAACCCATATTTTTTTAAAACTAACGACAATGTAGTGATTTTTTCTTAAAGGCACATTATGCCTCAGAAATCCTTTTTTATTAAATTCTTAAGAAATTTAAAACACATGTTTAAAAATGATTTAATAATGCCTTATGGATTTAGAACATGTAAGATATTTAACAGCTGAAGAAAGTAGTGCTGAATGTGCAATAATGTGTCGTAAAGGTAGCAAAATGTAAACAAATAATATTTTGACTTTCATACAAAATACTAATTCATTATAATTATACCAATTGCCAGCAAAGCAAAAGATATAAAGATAGTTCATTTATATGGCAAATAAGTATTTTTTGTGGAACTTGTAACAAGACACCAAATATTTAAAATTTTGAGAAATAAAAATGATAGCATTTCTGACGCATAATGTGCCTTTAACTATGCTTCCATCTATTTATAATTACGCTAGAATAATACGGGGAAGTCAAAGACCGGGCCCGCAAAGCAGGTCTGGGCTTTGGCTTGCCCGGCTATAGACTACACGTGACGTGTATATTTAAAAGAAAATCAAATAAAAAACAATTAAAAAATATATAGAATTCTATACCTATCAATGAAATTTTCAGTGTCAGTTCTAGTCAGGCGCCGCCATTTACAATGTAACCCAATGATAAAAGGCGGGGCATTCCGATAACGAAACAAATCTCAACTTTTCAGATAAATAATAAACGTTGAGTGTTCCGAGTGAAAACAGAATGAATATTTAAAACAAGAACGTGTTTGTTAAACACAAATGCCCCCTGTGGTTGGAAAAGGGCCGAGCTGGCTCGGGGGCCGATAGTCCTATATATATGACGTCGCTTTGAGATATTTTTGCTTCTGGGCAAAGCAACGTCATATCGAAATTGCTCAAAAACCCATAGCATGTTCCGCCAGAAAATCGGGCGGAACGAAAAACAATGAAGACCGCGTGTATTTACATAATTTTTGACCTATTTATGAACATAACTAAAAAATAAATACCTTTTGTCAAAAAAATTAAACTGTCACATCCGAAAAATCATGATTAAATCCTCTCTGCAGACTCATGTATTTCAATTCCTTTTACAGCCGATAAACAAATGGCGGCCATAAAGTGCGAGAAATCTGATTGGCTTATTCAAATGCAAGCGTTTAACTGAGTCAGAACAATCTAACGGAATATTTTTTTAACGAAATAATTGCCCATGCACCGTCAGTGTGTTCGAATATATTTTTTCGTTCAAAAATTTGGAATCAATCTGTAAAGCACATTGCTGAACCAGTATGGCTGATAGACAAAAATAGATTGATGTTTATATTTCATATTAAATTGATAAGTACATCGTTTGAAAGTTTTTGTGTATGATTGAGCAAGAAATTGAAAGAAAATATGATAAGCTTTTGAATAAAGCTTGAAAGGCAAAACAATAGACATTTTTTGATTTTTTTATGATGCTATGCGTTTTTGAACAATAACTATTAGACGTCAGGCTTGACCGACAAAAACTGTGGTGGTCACTGACCTAACCGAAATATAGTGGTGTTTGACCTTGGTGAGATGGGACGTCCCAGTATTCCCTCAGTCCACATCCTGGTTTCCTGTTGAATGGACAAGCAATAAACTGCTCAGATTAATCTATCTGATTACATCCGTGTGTCAAAGTATCCAAAGAACTTGAACATGTATGTAAGTTTGTTATACCATTATAGATTTACTATAATGGTGGCAGTGGTGATTCAATTCTAGCTGCGGCCTGTATTTTTAAGACGCTACCAGTCTTCGGACCCACTTAGGTTTTTGTACCATTGTGGTTTCTAGTTAGGATATTTGATACCGGTATCATATTTTTTTTTTTTCTTCTATTGTTGTCCCCAAAGCCTAGCAATTTTTGAAAGGAAATTGCAGAGGAATTTTTAAGAGTGATATTTTCATAATATTGCTTATTTTCATGCAGAAAGAGGTGTGATATTTTTTATATTGCATTATTCAAAGAGCGATATTCTTTTAATATTGCTTATTATAGTTACTGTAAGGCACAATATTGTAGTATTGTGCAGGTGTGTGGAATAAAATAAATTTTATTTCGGAAATTGGTTTACAGTAACGGTAAGTGGTACTTTGTATGACCTGTAATTGCCTGATATTTTTAATTATTTGTAATAAAAATATTGTAATAAGTAATTATTAATATGGCAATAGCGATGGATTGGTCAGACACAAAAGGCCCCTACACCAATAAATCTAAGGTTGCGATTAATTTTGCTTCTGAGGGCGAGTTGGTTAAAATTCCGGGGGTTAGTAAGAAGGTTGCTGCTATTCTCCTATCTATAAGGGGGGCTGGCGGTGATATCACAGGCGACATATTGTCTGCAATATGTCGTAAAAAGTTTACGGGTGAGGAATTAGATAGAATAAATTTTTCACCAAATGAGGTTTTGGAAGAATTCCCTAGGAATGAGGAGGCTTTAGAGCATCATACTGAAGCTTTTAAAGGGGAAGGGTCCTTGGATAAGTCATTTAGGTCCTTGGATCAGTCATTTTCAGACTTTTCGGAACCAAAGCCTGGGGCAGTAAAGCCTGATGTGGCCAGAGGGTCAGCTGGGGTGAAAAGCACTTCAGTATTTGGGCGTAGAGAAGGTAGACCTGTGATGGGTGGGGATAGCATGGGGTATAATGGGCATATGTTTACCACACCTAGGGTTCCCCAGGCTATTCCTGCTGATTTTGGGTCTGAGCGGTCTCTATGGAAAGAACAGGGGACCACCTCATTGGGGGATAATGAGTTTGAGCCATTATCTCATGGGGGATGGGAACCAGTTTATCCTGTAACAGCCAGGTCAAGACTATCGTTAGATAAAATGCCCACGAATTTAACATTTGATGGCAATGGCAGTTGGGAAGCTTTCATTTTTAAGTTTTCCAGATATGCTGACATATGCCAGTGGTCAAATGAGGATAAACTGTGTGCGTTGTGCTTGACGTTAGAGGGCAAAGCTTTAGATTATTATGTAATTTTACATAATAGTGGTGAAGTGCAATCGTATGCTTCTTTATATGATAAACGGGAGGCTCGGTTTGGTGACCAAATCTCACCAGAGGCAGCTCAAGGGCAATTTTATCAAGCTTTTCAAAACCCGGGCGAATCTCTTGATGATTTTGCAGACAGGTTACGTGCCTTAGCCGATAAAGCCTTTCAGGGGGTATGTGCCCAATTTATAACAAGTCAGGTTATAAGTAGGTTTTGCCATGGTTTATTAGACCAACAAGCTGGGTTCCATGTTTACATGCATGATCCATCCACGGTCGAACAAGCCAAATTATTGGTCCGTAAGTACCAACAGAGCCATGAGGCCATTTTTGGTAGGAGCAAACGCAGTGAAAGGTGTGAAGGAAAGAGGGTTTCTTCAGTCAGTACTGATAGTTATGAAGTTCATTCTGATGAAGATAACTCTTCTGTGACTTAGGAAACTGTGATAGAGGCTATTGAGGAACTTGAAGATAAGTTTGAGAAGGCTTTCACAGCTGATTAGGCTAAGGTCAAAGGGTAGCCCTAAAAGTTTATAAAATGCTTTTAGGTGTTTTAAGGCTACAAGGTTGGGTCGATATCATGTTTATTCTAATATGTGGTTCTTCTAATCCCAAAGGGGGGAAGGGAATTGGATAGAATAAAATGTAGGATATCGATCTGGGGAAAATCAGGTTGTAAACATGGTGTTTGGATCCAGGGTGCCATGTAGGAAATCAACTTGAGGGAAATTCCTTGTAGTTGGAATAAGTCTTGGGGAATAAAAGCCTACCTCTTACCAGTTAGTACTGGTGGGGGTGAGGGTAGCTGCAGATAGGAACCGCCATTGGGGTAATTAAATTTATCTGGTGGTTAATCAGAGAAGAACTACCATGGGGTAATTTAATTTATCTGGTAGTTTAGCTGATTGCATACCATAGACTGATCACTCATATAAGGTGGTTTATTGGTTTTGGGAGCCACAAGGTAATTCGGCGGGATGGTTGAAGGATCTATCCTGGTGTAAGTTGCTGCAGCACAGATCAAATCGTAATCATGGTAAAATGATGTAATATCTAGTACCATGTGGGAAATCGATTTGGGGCCCAGAACAAATCGTAATCATGGTAAAATGATGTAATGTCTGGTACCATGTGGGAAATCGATTTGGGGTAAATTGCCTTGCGGTAGGTGTCAATTAGTATATGATGGCCCATGAATTGGGGGATCCTTTATTGACGATGTAGATGTGGTGCTATTGGCAAGTAAAAGATCACTTGGGTCACTAAGGGTCTTGGGAAGCCTGCCAGGGAAGGAACCAAAATCTACCGGTTTCAGGTTAAAATCGCATCTGTCATTGAGTGTGTTACAATCAGTCTTGGTAATTAGGAACCTTGGGAACGAATCCAAGGAGTGTAAGCTCATTATCTAGGAATCATCTTGGTAATAATGGGTTGCGAGCTTATTGGTGATTATGTTTCAAAAGGCCCTAGAGTCCATTCTGGTGTTATTTTCAGAAATCTGAGTCCCAGAACTGAGATGTTTGGTAACAATATAGTCACCATTAAGAGAGGGTTAGCTCCCATATAGACAAGCAAGTTGCATCTGGTCAGTTAAGTTCACTGCTATGTAGGGGGTCACCAAGCACGCAGTTCCCGTCTCTACTAAGCTAGATGACCTATAATGTCATTTGGTAGGTTGCTTGTTAGGCCGACAAGCAATTTATATGACAGTTTGTATGGGATCTATTTGGATGCAGGCATCTATTAATAGTGATCATTACAAATGTTAGTACAATATTGGATTGCGTGGTTGGGGGTTTCTTATGGCAGAAATAGAATGAGCATCTTGCAGAACTGAAGTAGTAATTGTCATGATGTTATCTGTTAGGTTGAGCTCTTGAAATAATGTCAGAGTTATAACAGTTATCAAAGGAAATGTGTTGTCTTTTTGGGAGGTATAAGAATATAAGACTGGAGATTTATGATTCAGTGTGGTTATTTAATGTGGTTTCACAGCTTGTGGGTGAAGGTTACTTCTTGTTGGTTATTGAATATAAATCTGAGTTTGGATCGTTTATTGTCCAGATAAGGTCTTATATTGAGGATTGGGGTATAATCCTCAGGATGCTCATGCTGTTAAGCTGGTAGATGTGATAGGTGTTGCGGTAGTCTCTAGATATAAGCTGCATATCCTTGCATCTGAGTGTGAACCAGTGCATGAGTGGGTTAGAGTGTTTTGGCAGTAGTAAGAGATAAGTCTTCAGTGAATCAATTAGACCTGAAGGAGGTTTTATGTTTGTTGGTGATTGTTAGAGACTAATGTTGGTTAATTCTTCTCAGGGTGCTACTGGTGACAATTCATTCTAATAAATTCCAGTGGGCTGCTCAGGTTAATGAGTGAGTCGTAGAATTCTGCATCGTGGGCTGCTTAGGTGATTGAGTGAGTCGTAGAATTCTGCATAGTCGGCTGCTCAGGTAATTGAGTAAGTCCTAGTGGGGCTGCTCAGCTGATCAAGTCATAGCTGAGCTGCTCAGGTGATTGGTTTATGATAATCACCTATTTGGTACTTGTACTAGAGCAGGGTACAGTACCAGTACTGGTAAGGATCCAGGAAATCATTCAATAGGCTCGTATTGAGTGCTGGATTAGATACTAAAAAGGTCTTATCTGGCAGCCAGCCTTTTCAAATAGGACGGGGAGGAGTGTGGTGGTCACTGACCTAACTGAAATATAGTGGTGTTTGACCTTGGTGAGATGGGACGTCCCAGTATTCCCTCAGTCCACATCCTGGTTTCCTGTTGAATGGACAAGCAATAAACTGCTCAGATTAATCTATCCGATTACATCCGTGTGTCAAAGTATCCAAAGAACTTGAACATCTATGTAAGTTTGTTATACCATTATAGATTTACTATAAAACTACATACATGTGACAAATGAAATGGGCCAAATCTGGATTTTCAGCTGGATTTTGAGGCTCAAAACTGGATTTTTTATCGACTCGATTCAATGCGTGTTTGGCACATTTGGTTCAAAGAATCTATATTACCCTCAAAATCATTAAATGATTATACTTTTTATGATTTTTTTGTTGATCAATATTAATTTATTTCACAAAAAAAAATAAAAAAAAAATAGATAAATAAATAAGTGTAGTCATACAGGCTATTTATAAAACAGTCACACTCACATTTCATTATTTTCAGATTGAAGAATTATATATCTTTTCAGTCATTCAATAATTAAACACAAGCTATTTGAAAATGTGCAACAACTATTCATCATACATGTACATAAGACTATGACAGTAAAATAATGTAACATAAGTAGAAGACTCAAAATAAATGCAAGAATCGTTCTGTTAATTAAATCCACATTTTTGCCTCGATGATTGTGTAATTCCTAAACAAAACAAAAATTACCCACTCACTAAAAATAGGTTAATTAGACATCTCGAACAGGTTTTTGAATGATCCACTTTAAATGATTCTGCTCACCTTTTATCTTTATCAGTGCGGCACTAATCAAAGAAAATCAAAGGTTGAGCCGAATTCATACATGTAAATTTACAGGGTAGTTTTGATGACGTAGCGTGTAATACCTACTGCCAAATTACAAAAGAGGTCAATTAACTGACACACAACACGTGATAAGTTAAACATGTGAGAATAACTTTGGGTATTGGAACTGTTTATTACGTCACCTTGCTGTCAATTAGCGACTCAACATTTAATCCGCTATAATTTAGGATATGGACAGATAACAATCAATGCCCGGAGGCACGGTTTACATTTTAGATACAGGTGCTGTGTTTGATTTTTTATGTTGATTTTTTTTAAATATCGGGAATTCAAGCTGTAATATTGGGAATCGGGATCAGTGTTGAAATATCGGGATTTTTTTAAATCCCGCCGGGATGTCACATGTATGAAACTATAACAAGCCTGAAACGTCTAATATATTGGACTAGGGGGCCGAGTACGTTTCAGGGCCAAGCTGACCCTCAAGCATATGGCTTATCTGACACAGCCGCAGAACTTATGCACAACTACCTGTCAAATAGAAAACAAAGGGTTAAGCTTGGTAAAGCATGCAGTGACTGGATGTCAATAAGTAAGGGAGTTCCCGAGGGATCCATTCTAGGGCCTCTTTTTTAACACTTTTAACGACACTTTTTTTATTAAAATTAGCCATGTGTACAATTTATGCTGATGACAACACATTATCTTACTGTTGATACCAATATTGACTCTTTACAATCTATACTGGAAAAAATGAAAGTTTATCTATAATAAAATGGGTTTGTTGATAATAATCTAATGCAAGCCAATCCGGACAAATTTCAGGCAATTTGTATTGGAAAACAAACAACTAGTAAATTAACCTCTTTTTGTCTTAATAGTACAGAAATTGTCTGTGAAAAAAGCGTGAAACTTCTTGGTGTTGAAATAAACTCTTTACTAAATTTTGACTTACATGTATCTAACATTTGCAAAAAGGCTGCAAAACAAATCAAACATTCTTGCTAGACTGAGTAAATTCTTAAATCAAAATACTAGATTGTTAATCTACAAATCCTTTGTTCGTCCAAATTTTAACTATTGTCCTTTAGTTTGGCATTTTTGTAGTAAACAAAATACTGAAAAACTTGAAAAGTTACAACATAGATCATTGAAGATAGTTTTTTGAGGATTACAGCTCATCATATGAATTTCTTTTAAGTAAAGCTAATAGCCAACTTTACATATCAGTAGATTAAGACAATTAGCTATTGAAGTTTTTAAATGTTTGCAAAATATATCACCAAAATATGTTCAAGAACTAATTAAAGTAAATTCCTCTTATTACTCTTTTAGAAATAACAACACACTTGAAGTTCCTAGAGTAAATACAGAGACTTATGGTAAGAAAAGCTTTCGCTATGAGGCCACCCAGGTCTGGAATAGCCTCCCGAATGAACTAAGAACAGAAACTGATTACGGTGAATTTCGGAGGCTTATCCAAACCTGGAGTGGCTTCAAATGCAAATTGTTCTATGTGTGCCTAAGTGTTATGTTTTTTGTTGAGTTTTGAAATGTGAATCAAATGAATCTGCATGCTTCTTTTGTTTCTTCTTTTTGTTTTTCCTGTATTTCTGTCTGCCATAGAGTAATGCTGTATAAGACCTGTTTTATCATGTAATGCTTTTCATGTGCTTCTTGTGTGTATATTTGTATAGTCATTTGTCAGTGCATGTTAGTGTTTGTATATGTGACAGCTGCTGATCAGCTTTTCATATATCCCATAAAGGGGACAATAGCTTCTTTAAGTCTATTTTTACCGTTTTATTTCTACCTTTATTTTATTTTTGTTCTAATTAATTAAGTAATTAACTTAGACCATGAATTTATCTAGGCCAACTCAGATCAGCATCTGTACAGTTACACAAACATTTCAACATTTTAAGTTTTATTATTATTATGATACTTGTACTGGTTGGGGACCACCAAAACCGGACAACCACCAAACCCGGACGGCCCCGAAAATGCTTAATTTAGTATTTTCTTTGATCAGTGGTTGTCAGTCACTTTTTTATCAACAATAAGTGCATGTTTCTTTTAAAATTAAGTAAATGAATTAATTTCAACCTCCGTAAATGGTAATATTTTAATGTCTATTTCAAGAATGTTAACGTTGAAATTTGGGGGTCAAGAAAGCAATTCCTGACCTCATTAACCAGCTATAATCATTTGCAGAGTGAATAATAGAATATCCAAAACTTCAGCATTTGTTGCTGACATATTGTATATCATGTTACAAATCAAAAGTCAAAACACCCAGGCTTTTATCTGAATTAAAATCACACCATGTACATATCTGTCCGGACACATGGTACTGTAGTGTAGACAATTTAGGTAATTTTGATACCCTCCTTGTCGAGCCTCAGAAATAAGTGTCAATACAATCAGAAATAAAACAAACTAGTTTATTAGTAAGGAGAAGAACCTAGCTGAACTGTGTCAAAGTTTTTGGTCTCTAGATTAAAAATTATGAAATCTATACGGAAAAATGTTCCAAAAGTGTCCGGTTGATGGTCTCCGACCAGTACATGTTTTAGTTAAACCCATTAGTTTCATGACTGAGTACATATCAGATGCTGCTACTGATATGTGCTCAAGCATCATACTGGAAATTAGGTTAACTATATTTAAATAAAATAAAATTGAATCATTTACTTTAATTTATTTTAAAAATTTAAATTTTTAAAAAATTCTAATCCTTTTTCTAATTTTAGGGTTGTGTACATAAATAGAACTCTTGTATGATGTAATTTTATGTGATGTTTGATTGTAATGTATATTTGCTTTTAATCATTTAATGCTTTCTTACCCATATTTATATGTGCTGATAAATCTTAACTGTTTTACAGAGTCTTTCATAAATGTACATTGATCTTCTTAATACTTTTATATATTTTCTTTTACATCTACATCTACATTGTACGTCGGCGCAATCACACTTGATTATGACGCGACGGGTGGTGCTAGGTCAAGAAAAAGAAATATACAAGAAATGATAGAAAGTAAGAAGAGGTTGGATAGTACAAAGATAGAGATATAGACAAAAAGTATGGCCAGCTATATTTCGCCTCTTCAACCCAAACCTCTCCGGTTACGGTGGCCGCTGCCGGCACAGCCTTGGATATCACTAGTGGGTACTTGTAGCTGGGCCCCTAAGGCGACTTAGAATGTGAGGGCTGATAGCCCCTGCTTGAAGGATACCAAGTCAGGAGCCTCTGCAACGGAGGCAGGTAAGCTGTACAGATTTTATACAGATTGTTTGTTTGAATTGTTATAGGATAATAAGTTTTGTCGGAAAATAGCTTATATAGCTAATGTTTATATGTTTTTATGGAACCGACTTTAAATAAAGATTATCTTATCTTTATCTTATCTTATCCTGACCGGGACTCGAACCCGGGACCCTCGGAATACCGTTCGGAATGTCCTATCCGCCGGCTTACAGTTACACATCTTCTCACCTATTTAGTGACCAGTTCTGAACCGCTTTAAAAATATTCTTCTTTCAACAGTGTTGTGAAATAGTTTCATTTTATTGTTTCGAGACGCCGGGACATAATGTTATTGACTTTTCGTATTTAACGCAGTTAAATTGTTTTATAATAATCATCAATACAGAGTTTTACAAATTAAAAAAGTTTCTTAATACCATTGACCATGTCACCGGCCATTTTTATACTTGGTGACAACAATATCTTCTGCCGGAGTGGGTTCATCTTCTTTTTCTGCCATCTTGAAAAATTCACGTGTTCCAGAATTCCGTTGCGCTGGGCGGGGAACAAGAAGAACATAAACGGGAGATAACTATGAGAACGTACAACGACAGGTGCACGTTATTTTATCTCATGAAATCAAAGGGCTGCAAGCTCTGCGGTATTTTCTGATCTTTGCAATCTATATGTATTTTCCTGTAAAAGTTTATTTTAATATACTATAATTCATATTACAGGGCACCGAGATGCAAGCTACTACGTTTAGATTTTTTACTATAACAGTTTGAGCAGGGCCTTTCAAAATAGGAGTTTGAGTTAAAATACATATATACGGAACTTTGCATGACTACAGTAGAGTTGCATAAAAAAAAATCATTTATGTTAATTTTTATGAAAAGCCACACTTTATCCTTGCGTATCGTGGCTACTTCCTTAAAAAGGCGCTAAAAAAATAGTTGCCTCAACTGGGATTTGAACCCCAGACCTTTCACGCCCTAAACGAGCGCGTTACCCCTGCACCACGAAGAAAGCCTCAATAGAAGCAAAATAATTCTAAATTTTGAATTTCCATTCTTGGGTTTGTAATCCGGGGTATTTTGTCCTGAAAATAATTTAGCAAAAATCTTCTCGACAAAACAGACCGACATGTTATATAATGTATATTCCACTACTCGACAGTCAGATTTATTAATGTACAGTTACGCTCTGAAGTATTCGTTAATCTACATGTACATCGCTAAAAATAGCAGTTTCATTGATTAAAATGATATTCATCAGGGTAATTTGTGATTTTGTGCATTTATTTGACAATTCTACTTAAGCCAAAGCCTACTTTAAACTTTGAATGCTCAAAGGCGGCTTAATTCTCACCAAGACAATATTTTAAACGAAATATCTCAAGAGTACGAAGCATCGATCCTAATGGTACCAATTTATTGTACATTTTTTAACAGAATTTTGACATTGGCATTTTGCCAGATTCATGGTTACTTGGAACCATTTAAACCCATATATAAAAAAGGATCATCCCTTAACCTGAAAATTTCAGATCTATTACTATTATTAGCTGTTTTAGAGGTAAAGTTTTACTGCTATCCTTAATGACCGATTGACAGCATTCTTAAAGTACAAATAAAGATACAGTAGATAGATACTGTATTGACGTATACATTCAGTACATAGTCATTTCACACACATTTGTATATAGTACAATTTTTAACATAATATCATGGTACATGAACAAAGTTGTAGCACAACATATTCAATTTACATGTTTTTGTAGAATGAGCGTTAGCAGCATTTAGTACTAAAGTAAGCTTAGCTATTATAAAGCGTTTATATTTTTAAATATAAAGAAAGTGGATTTTAGTCTTAATCATATGTTGTGATAGGATTCCATTTAACAAAGTTTCATAATAGACACATAAAAAATATCACTCTTAAATATAACGAGACAAATTTATACATTGATTTACAGAGCATTTCGTGATTCAATGCGATGCTTAGTAGCATAATACAAATATTTACCTAAACCTATTAATTCAGACTTTTTCAGTACTTAATAATTCAATCAATGTGAACATACTTGGTCTTCTGTAGTAGTATTGCGTTATGTAAAGAGACCATATATTAGAGTAACTATTACATACACAATGGAATTCATCTTCCCTATATCCATTACTATTTGCGAAAATCCCTGAATAATGCGTTCCTCTCGGGGTTTATTCTAATTAGCCCCATAACTACCCTGTTTTATGTGACCTAATCTAAATCTTTAATATGCAATTTTCTTAATCTTTTTTTTTCAGTTTTGTTATGGAGAATTTTTTTCAGGTAAGTTTGCCTTTTCAAAATGAGTTATACAAATGTACAATATACATTGTAGCTTTGAAAGTTTTTTGCAAACAAAGCAGTCAATCATCCTTTGTTTTAAAAAGTTTAACAAACTATTTGGCTTCGTATTGAAATGGGTTGTTCCAAAAACATCAGAAAAACCCGTACCTCCGCTCATTTAATGTTCTATATACTTTAGAAGCCCAACATTGATTGTTCCAAATGAAGCGTACATTAGGCCTAGTTTTCAAAATGATACTATCGCTATTTAATTATTTTAAGCCCGGTATGTAATAATTTACATATATGGTTTAATAAATTATGGGATAAGGACCTAATTCGCTATAAAGATTGCTCTGCCGTACAAGTACTTTTTTGTTTCACTCCTAATATAGATATACAGAATATAAGATGTAATCGCTCTATATCCTTTGATTTAGAAAATCCCCAAACAGCACTAGAATAGCTGAGAACTGAACCAACAAACGAGTCAGAAAGCTGTAACGCAATGCTAGGGGTTAACTCATATTTATTGATGTTGTTTTATAAAACAGACATTGTCTTGAGTTTTGGCAAGAATAGCCATATCGTTAGCAAAAAGCAAAATGATTAAACACAAATCGAATAATGAAATACCACTATCAATGTTTTCTTGTAGAAAAAGTTCAGAATCCTTTAAAAACAGAGAAAATAAAATTGGCGAATTTTTTAGGCCCTGTTTCAAACCCGGCGAAATATCGGAAAAAAAATAGTGTTACAATGTTTTTTACAACATGACCTTCCACAGTTAGCGGTACATTGCTTTTTAATATTCTAAGTTTTTTTTTCCATCTAAACCAACCTTACAGAGCTTAAACCATAAAGCATTTCTGTACACAGAATCAAAGGCCTTCTTTAGGTCTATAAAAGCGCAATAAAGGCGTAACCTTTGCAATACTTCTCACTTCCCCTCGGAGCGTGCACGTCGCTGAGAAGGCACAGGGCATCGGCAGGAAAGATTTAACAAACTTGACTGGTAGACAACTTTAAATTTTTTGCCTTCAAACCCGTGGGCGGTAACTAAACCGGAATTCCCCTTACTTTCGTCCAACTTTGGCGGAAAACCCTGCCGATGTCCCTGACAATGCCGAGGGGAGTTTGGCCCTACCAAAAGTAGGCTGAGACGACCGAGGATGGTGGTTACTAGGGTGCGTGAAGCCCCTAGTAAGATAGACGGCTTTGTAAGGCAGGCCTATTAGCTGGCCACCAACAGGCCCTTTTCAGGGCTAAAAAAAACCCTTTCCTATTGTCCACAGGTTACTGTACATTTAGGTTCTCATTGAACCGCCGTTACAAGTGACCTACTTTTCGGCTCAAAATTCATATCTTTGGCCCTTAATTCTCCGTGGGAAAATTGGGCTATTGGAGGTAAATTATTCACCATTTTGTGCCTTCAAAATTAACTCTTTAAAAGGACCATGACTGGCTGACCATGTCCGGGGTCCCGTACTCGACCAGCGCAAGCTTGCATTTTGTGCCCAAAAGGGCGGAATGGACCCTCATTAAGCTTTTTAACTTACATACATACAACCTTTTCAATAAAAATATTCGATTTAAGAATTTAAAACGAAAATCGCGTCGACTGCACTTGCACCGTGACGAAACCGAACTAAGCACCCGAAGATATTTAAAATTGACTTGGCCAATTTTAAACACGCTTTGTTAAAACACTAGTAAACAATTTTCCAAAGTTACTACATTTTGTATTAAGTGTTATTCCTCTGTAGTTATTGGGAGCATTTTTGTCCCCCATTTTATAAAATGGGACGATATAACCATATGACCAGGCTTTTTTAGTAAATTATCAACAGGACATGAGGATTTATTACGATTCGTAGGACTTATTGCTTCATGAGCTTCTTCTGTGGTAATTTGGGATATTTAACGACTCAAACGTGGGATTATTTACGTTAAAATCATTATTACGTACAAAGTTATCGATTCCTTCTATTTGTGTCGCATGTAATTCATTAAACATATTTGAAAAATACTCATGAAATTCTGCTGGCGTAATATTGCTTGTATTATCTTTTTTATTTTGTTTAAAATGTTTCCAGAAGTCCCGGGGTTTCTTATGTCGTAAATCACTTAGTTCTTGAGACTTACGTAACTAAAATGCCCTTTTCTTTTCTCTTATCAATGATTTATACTTGCATTTAGCAATACATAATACTTACACTCACACTCAATGAGTAAATCCAATATAATTGCCGTATGGTCAAGACAGTCCTCAAACTTTCTGTAAAGTGGTATTCAGATCATAGAGTAAGTG
This sequence comes from Ruditapes philippinarum, assembly GCF_026571515.1. Taxonomy (NCBI): domain Eukaryota; kingdom Metazoa; phylum Mollusca; class Bivalvia; order Venerida; family Veneridae; genus Ruditapes; species Ruditapes philippinarum. Next base: position 16,972 of record NW_026866314.1, on the reverse strand, counting down.
TCGAGTAATCTCAGAAAAGTTGAGCATCTGTGAGATTAGGAGGGGGCTACCTTGAGGTGTCCTCAATAAAATGATACATACTGAATACCACTTAGTTTTGAGTATTGATTTTGAATTAAGTTCGTCCCATATACATTAAAGTGCATCATATACGCGAACTGACAGTACTTTAGAGGAAATAAATGTTGAAAAACAGATACTAAGGAATAGAGATGACCCCATTAAATTTATGTCAGAAGTTGAATTTTTATCAGAAATTTGATTTTCAAAGGTGTGTGCACATTTTATACTTGGAATGATACAAGTAGTATGAACTATTAGGAGTGTATTCAGCTCGCGGTATACCAGTACTTATGCCAAAAAGAAATGAATTTATACAATTTCAAGTTGGAAATTTTTTGAATTTCGTTTTATTCATAACAGCTGGTCCTTTGTTTGTCAATGTGACTGTCCATGATTCTGGACTCAAGTCCTCGGAAGATTTGTCGTATGCGTCTGTAATATATTAATGTTTTTAATAAATGCAGCTTAGTTATAAGTTTTTATTATTTTGTTTATGAAATATTAAAAATAACAGTTAGATACAAGTTATATCACACTCCCAAACAAAAAAAGATAGGAATGAATCAGTATAATAAATGATAAACAAATTTACCATTTATTCCCAATTTATTATAGATGGAAATGACATGCAAATGAGCCAATGCATTATGAATAAATTGTTAATAAATCAGTGAAATGAATTGGTAATGAATTGGGTCCATTTACCAACTTATTATAAATTGTTAATAAATTAGGTTAACAAATGGGTTTAATGAATTTGGTCCTTTTCTTGACTTAGTCAATGAATTATCAAAAAATCAAAAGGGCAAACAAATTGGGGAATAAAAATTTGGTTCGCTGACCAAATGATTCCCTTAAGAAATTTCAAAATTTAAATTTTAATGATCACTAATAAATTGGGATTTTTTCTTCTTTCCCCTTTTAAAACCCCTTCAATTTTATTTTTGAATTCCCTTTTAAAAAAATCAGGCTTTTCCCCCGCTTTTATTCATCTTAAAAGGAAATTTTGAATAGCTTTTAAGCAAATTTTTTGGGTAGACATAGAAATTTCCCAATCCAAAAATATTTAAAAAATAATTTACAGGAATAAAAGTTAGGGGTCCCTGGGAAAAACTAAACCACGACAATTAAAAAATAAAAGTTTTATGACGTCCCCAAAAATTTTTATTTAAAAAATCAAAAAACCATGTAGCCCAAAAAAATATCCCTTTAACATTTGTTTAGTATGAAATTTTTTGTTAAAAATGCACTTTATTACTTTCATTACTAAGATCCAGTTTGTATCTTTAATAACAGCTGTATAATGTTTTACAGGTATTCCAGCATCACAATCAAACAGGGTTGTTGAGTTTATTTGTTTGTTTTTTTTTGTTTGTTTGTTTTTTTTTGTTTTTTTTTGGATTATGTACGAAATCATTGAATTTGATTTAGAAATTTTAAGATTCTATATTTGCAAATACCAACGACAAAGATTTCAATAAAACAGTCTTGTTAAAGGCACGTTATGCCTCTTTCTATTTTAATTCTTAAGAAAAATAATTTAAAACTATTTAAAGTTGCATTTAAAGTATAGTGATGTCTTTGATGGAAGAAAAATGTAAACAGTGTAGTACGTTTACTTCCATACAATATGATTATGCAATGTGTTTATATCCTTTGCAAAACTTGAAATTTTGAGAAATAAAAATGATAGGATTTCTGAGGCATAATGGGCCTTTAAAAATGTCATAAGATGATTAAAAAAGAAAACAAAATTGTGTTTTGCAAAAGAAAATTCATTGACATAAAGATTTGATGTTATTTTCAAAATATAGTTTACGCTACTGAAATAAAAATATCAGTTCTAAATGCTTCAGTTCTTTCATTACTTTCTTTAGCTTCTTTCTTTTTTTGCGTCCTAGCTGTCTTTCAGGTTTTCCAAGATTATTTTGCTATTCTGGCATTAACTAATTGAAAACTATTAAATTCTCTTTAAATTTCTCCTCATGCTTTTGTTTTATCGAACATATATTTAAAATCGTTTGTTTTTTTTTTTTGGTCTTTTTTTTACATAATTAATTGTTTAACAAAAATTTTCCACTTTGGTGAACACGTCGTATTACCGGTGCCAGTGATGGCAGATCACTGCAGTGATGGCAGATACCTGAAATTTACCGCTCGGTACAGGTAAGTTATAAACTTGGTTGGTATTATTATATTACACAAATACGGCCCATTTCATTGCTATGAAACTATTGTCCATTGACTGGAGATACTATTAGATAATTTTGGATTCGTTTTTCCTGTTTTTAGACAATTTTGAGCAGGATAAAAGTGACAGCTTCGAAAAAATCCGTGAAAATGTCTGTTTTTTGTTCAAAATACCTCGATCAAGGTTTAACTAAATGGCAGGATTTCGTGTTATTAATATAGACTTTCATCAATTGGGGTCATGCAAGCCAAATATCTACCCCGTGAGTCTTTTCTTGAAAGTTTTACAGACGTTCAATCAGGTCCGGTCGAAGAAAAAATGCTGCCGTTGTAGGCAGATAAATTATTTTTAAAATGCTTGCCGTCGATGGGAGAAATCCCTGAAATTGGGGTAACATTCCCGACAGTTTTTAATGCGGTATGTGCATAATTATAAAACTGAGTATAATATATATAATTTTAAAAGAAAATACGGTTTTGGTGCAGCAAAACTCTTTTACCCCCGACATGATTTCCCCCTTTTAAAAAGTATAGTATTTTAAAATCGACAAAAATTATTTAAACCTTACATATTCCTTTCCGTTAGCAATCCGTAATGAAGGGTTGCCCTTTGGGAAAAATTTGAGCATTTTGTGTACCCCCGTGGGTTAAAATATTTTTTTGGAAGAGGGCCCCTCCCAAAGAAAAAATCTGCCGGTTTTAGACCCTTTCCCTTTAAAGGCCGTATTCAAGTTTTCGCCCTTGGAAAGACGTCAATTTTGGGGGATACTGTGGACAATGCCGATTTCGATTAAGTAAATAATAGAGGGATATAAAGATCTTAATCGTTTCTCTTTTAAAATTGTCAGATTGAAATTGGCAAAATTTTGTGTAATTTGATAAGATAAATAAAAGGATGGTGAAATGAATTAATATGTTTACTATATAATATGGTTAACGATTTGTTTTAATAGTAGACCATATTCCTGGTAACTGATCATGATTATCATTTTCGTTAGATTCTTAATAATGAAAATTTTACCAGGCAGTTAAATCGTACTAACTTGCCAATACCAGAGATATAGATAATGTATCTATGTCTCTGCTAATATACAATACCCAAAAGATATTTTGATTTTCAAAAATGTAAGGAGTCTGTAGTTTCGAAAAACGGATGCGTAATAATTAATTGAAAGATACTGGTTTATTAAAAATCATTTTGATTTAAGGATTACTAAGGCAAAGAAAAGAAAACTATAAAAATATAAATCTATGTAATTTCAAAAAAAAAATGTAAAGGAAATTGTTTTGAATGCACATGACTGTATACTATTTGTGTCGGCAAAAAATGCACTCTCAAAAAATCGTACATCACACCAATATATTTACGCTGGTAAAGCACAGATATGTAAACATATATTTAACTCCATGGGTAAAGTAATATTTCCAACTTGATACTTTTTAATTCATACTGTGTTTATCAAATATTTAAAAAATCACAAAAAAATAAACAAAAACAAGTTGTGAAACACGTTCACAGAAATTCGTTATTAACTGAATTATAATTTTACGTATTTTTGACTGTGCCAGTTGGAAGGACTCTGGATCGAGTATCAAATCAGTAAGGCATGACCAATAAATTCCCTAGGATGATCCATAACAAAATTCGGACCATAAATATTTTGACAACTAACAAAAGTGACGTAATCTGATGTAATGTTATAACTCTAAAAATGCACCCTGGTGATTTATGATATCACAGCCAAGTGCCGCTTGTATATATACTGTTAATTAATATGTTACGGCCCAGTGGCGCTTATGTATACACATCTTTTTATCTATAAACTCATTAAGTTACTGGAAAAAGGTCTTAAAAGAATAGATTTTTAATATCAAAATTATCTTATCGTCTTTTGCAAAAGTTAATTAATGCCATATGGTTTTCGTTCTTTCTGGAATATTTATAAAATTATATCCTTCACTGGTTTTTTGAAATATTTTTTATTCGGCATAATGAAAAAGAGTCAGTAAGTATTTTGACATAATGCATTCTGTTATTGTTCTATTAAAGCTTGAAAAACAATCATTAAAAGACATTTTCAATATTATTTCAGGTTTGTCACAATTACGCCGGAATTTTCTAAATGACAGAAAATAACACAGAAAACTAGAAAATGGCCATTTAAATTTATAATAGGCGATTTCAGTGTGTATGGGTGTTTATTAAAGGAATAAGAATGGATGGATTGATGTCTATCTAATATAAATATTCATCATTTAAAAAGAGGAACCATGACAGTTTTCCTATTGACATCAACCCTATAAGAGAGAAATTCGTGTTTAAAGACACTATTTTTCACTTGAGAAAGAAGTTCATGGGCGCCGCCATTTTGGCGTTCTGTCATTCTCGCGAGACAGACGAGACCGAGATTGTGACGTGTTATACCCACTTCCGGTATAGGTGTACACGCTGGTACAACTGAAATATATCTTGATGAAGAACTTATTAATTTTATTTCGTACATTATATATTATTTATGAAAACATCATATGGAACTGAATTGCTTTAATTAATTAATTGAAGACGCCGCGACATTAATTATCATTTGTTCGATAATCAAGCTTGCTGATGATCCCACTACATGATTCAAGCAATGACTGCTTAATTTTCAAAGATAAACCATAAATTTACTTTTACGCGATTTTCCGCCATTGACGCTAAAATTGAAAAAGGCGCAGGAAAATCGGCAGCCAGACTTATATCGTATGAAAACAAAACTGTCCGTAAAGTTGTTTTGGCACCCAGTCAACACTGGTACCAACAGCAACAGGTTGCCCATTCCCTATAATTACGCATATTGTGGTGCGGGTTAAATCGGGATGGGGTAGGTAGGAGGTTGGAGGTACGTTTGGTTTCCGAGTCCATGATATTCTTTATAACGTTAAATAAAACACTTCTGTGCCGTAGGTTTCAATGTCCATAATATCCTTTAACAAATGAACGAAACACTTTTGTGTCGCACATTACTCAGTTGTGAAATAGTCCGTTTAATCTTTCAGTAAATAATTTATAACGTTTAAATAAAACATTTCTGTGCCGTATTTAATTTTTTCCGTAGTTCTCCGTTAACTTGTTATTATTAGTTATCTATTCATCTTTGGTATTAATTAAAAATCCTTTTGGCATCATATGTAAACACAAAACTCAGTAAGTCCGTTTTTCTGTTTTTAATATAGTTTCCTTTTATTTTCATATTTACATCAACAGTTCTGACCGGTCAAAATAACAAATATATATGTACATGTACATTAAAATGCACCGCAGAAAACTGCGGACTTAAACCGTCACATGTTAAGTGTCTGCCTGCCTGAATAATTCTATCTCAAAAAGTTCTTCTCATTTATTAATACAAAAATAATTGTAACAAAGGTTCCAATAATTAACCAATGAAAAAAAATGACCCTTAAACAGGAAAATATTAACCAATGAAAAATACATTTTATCAAATATGAAATTAAATATTTGACCAATAAAAATGGTTCGATTAAGACTGATTAACACGCTAGATGTCAAAAGTCAGCGGCCTGTTAATTCCTTTCTTTAAGTTAAACAGATAATCAGATAAGAAAACTTCAAATGATTGTCGTAGATAAAATTAATGATAATAATCATGTTGTCATACATGTGACGTAAATAAACATAAATGTGTCAGACCCGTAAATTGCAATAAATATGTCAGGGGTCTGGCTAATTGATAGTTTACATATTTCTGAATTTCAATAATTTCAAAACCTTTTATAACATAAACAAGAAAATATAATAATTTTACGAAAAGTATTTTGAAAGAATCAAATGGAAAAAATATAGCATAACATCACCTCCTCCTCTATTTTACTTTATTCCATAAAGTGAGAGATTCCTTGAATATATTAAAATAATAAAAGTGATTACATAAAGTACAATGTATTATGCGCTTATGTAGAGTGCTAATAAAGTGGAGTTCATCTCAACACATTGTTCCGTTTTATAAATAAAAGTTACTTTCGTTGTGGAATACCACAAACGATATGTTTAATGTGCACAGGTTATCCTGAGTTAAATTTAGTGGAAAGCCACAATGTTATCTCTTGGAAATCCAAAATCTAACTTTTTAATTCAACACAGCATTTGTTAATTTCATTTTGCAATTTTCTTTTTATGAACTCACAAAAATTCTATTTGTTTAATACATTATAGAATCAACTTTAACATAGCTATACCTCAGCATGTAATAAGACATAATATATAAGCTATTTTGAAATTTTAAAATACCAGTTTAAAAACCAGACATTATAGTCTATAAGTATTAATATCAAAAAGCAAATTATATTAACAAAGTACATGCTAATGTATAGAAAGTTTACAGGTTTTATCAACATCTAAAGATTAGAAACATGTGTCCCGCTTTTAAAAAATATATATATTCCATCTTTGTAGAATTATACAATAGTTCAACATCAATTCGTAAACGAATGCGTTACATAGACGATACTTCATAATACTTTCATATTTTTGTTCTACTCAACATTTATAAGTAGCATCACCCATCATCAAACATAATGCAATTATCAACACATGAAACTCTATACCAGATACCGGAGTGGCCATAAAATCATGATGAAGAAAATCATTCCGACCAATGACACTAAAACACAAGCAAGCCACCACTTTAGACACCAACCAAACCAAACACATGTATTGAGCTCTACATACACCCATTCAGTAACTATAGATAAGACTTAAAATAATTCACACACACTCAATTCACTAACAAAAATTTACATACAAATACAAAATATAGTGATGATGTCTAAAATAAGCAGATGCAAAGTTAAAGCCATAAACTCAGAAATGACACTACAACCATATTTTTTTTCAAAACAAAATAAATCATATGTCCACATTATCAATAAAATAAAGCCCAATTTTAGGTAAACATACCTTTAAGACAATACTGATATTAAGTATCTGAGAATTAAAAACATGTGAATTGATAAAACAAAATGTTCTGTAATTTATTATTCTTCTGCACCGCTTCAGTTCTTCATAACTTTCGTCTCCTGAATAATCTCCAATTTTGACGTATATACATCTATTTCTGCAAAGTTTAACGTTAATGCTAAATGAAATTTCCTTATTTCGTCTTGTATGTGTTTTTCTATCTCCTATAACTTTTCATAATTTCTTTTTTTCCAACATTTCGTCTAATTTTCTTGTGTACGGGTTTTCTCATTTGTTTTACATTAAAACTTCTGCACATGTCCCTGGTTGTTACATGTCCTTTGAATGTCGATTTTTTGTCTATCATGCACTTAGTTTTCATTTTGTTTCGTGGGGAATAAAAAAAAGACAGCATAACATCTTCACTCGCTTGGCTGCTGATTCGAGGTACCGAGATACTCGCCTCTCTTCTTCACCATGTGTGGTGCGGGTTAAATCGGGATGGGGTAGGTAGGAGGTTGGAGGTACGTTTGGTTTCCGAGTCCATGATATTCTTTATAACGTTAAATAAAACACTTCTGTGCCGTAGGTTTCAATGTCCATAATATCCTTTAACAAATGAACGAAACACTTTTGTGTCGCACATTACTCAGTTGTGAAATAGTCCGTTTAATCTTTCAGTAAATAATTTATAACGTTTAAATAAAACATTTCTGTGCCGTATTTAATTTTTTCCGTAGTTCTCCGTTAACTTGTTATTATTAGTTATCTATTCATCTTTGGTATTAATTTAAAAATCCTTTTGGCATCATATGTAAACACAAAACTCAGTAAGTCCGTTTTTCTGTTTTTAATATAGTTTCCTTTTATTTTCATATTTACATCAACAGTTCTGACCGGTCAAAATAACAAATATATATGTACATGTACATTAAAATGCACCGCAGAAAACTGCGGACTTAAACCGTCACATGTTAAGTGTCTGCCTGCCTGAATAATTCTATCTCAAAAAGTTCTTCTCATTTATTAATACAAAAATAATTGTAACAAAGGTTCCAATAATTAACCAATGAAAAAAATGACCCTTAAACAGGAAAATATTAACCAATGAAAATACATTTTATCAAATATGAAATTAAATATTTGACCAATAAAAATGGTTCGATTAAGACTGATTAACACGCTAGATGTCAAAAGTCAGCGGCCTGTTAATTCCTTTCTTTAAGTTAAACAGATAATCAGATAAGAAAACTTCAAATAATTGTCGTAGATAAAATTAATGATAATAATCATGTTGTCATACATGTGACGTAAATAAACATAAATGTGTCAGACCCGTAAATTGCAATAAATATGTCAGGGGTCTGGCTAATTGATAGTTTACATATTTCTGAATTTCAATAATTTCAAAACCTTTTATAACATAAACAAGAAAATATAATAATTTTACGAAAAGTATTTTGAAAGAATCAAATGGAAAAAATATAGCATAACAATATTCTCGGGTTTATCCAGTTCCCTAAATCTTTTTTCCACGTTATCTACTTACCAAATTCCTTTCCCCGACAGATACGCATTTCTACTACCGTAAATTTAATCCAATAAAACAAAAATCATAAATCTACTTAATATTTAAAATGATTATTGGTAACTGAAAAAAATGTGTTGCTATTATATGACGTGCTGTAATTTACTACAGTATAATTTGACAGGTGTGGAACCGAATTCCCCCTTAGGTCATTCAGTTCACTGATGAAGCGTAAAAAAATAGATGTCTATTTCGTCATTAGAATATTTGACAAGGGTGATTAACCAATCAGGGCAACATTGTGCATGATCAAAAGGTCTGTCGGCACAGAAGCATACAAGGAGCAATAAAAATCGTCAGTACACAGTGTGACAGGAGCATTTGGTGCAAATTAGGAACAATTACAATGGACAATGCGCAGTATTAGACACAAGTAGTAAGAACCAGCAATTGTGTGAATAAATTATGCAAATTAGATTTTTGAGCAGCCAATTAAAATGATTTGCCTGCAGTTAATATTAGGCTACGATTACGATGCGCAGCATCATACGTTGACAGACATATTAACAATTTACTTTTCAAAAGAGTTGCTTATATTTTTGATATGTGTACATCAATTATAACATATGTTCACACCTTTAAATTTGAAAGTCAGAATCAAACTGCAAAAAATTAATTATATGTACTATTAAGAACACGTTTTAGTAGGGTTTTTATAATTGAAGTGACTAGCGTACGGGCCCGTACGGCTAGCCAAAAGTTTTAGCCGTACGTGAGTCACGTACAACTAGCAAGGACACGCTGTATTGGCTAGCCGTACGGCACTTCTCAAAATTTTATGGAAGTCGAAAATGCATATGTTATTTTATGACTTTAAGCCAGGATTTTAGCCAAGAAACAGCATTAATTGTCTTTGGATGTTAACTTTTTAGAGATTAATCGCCTTGATCGCTATATATATCGATCTTTGTCATCGCAAGATGTCGAGCAAAATAGCATTTGCTTGCATTTACACCAATTGAAATAGTTTACAAATTTTTGATAATAATCCTTTTTTGTTTCATTAAGTTTAATTTTCGACACCTTTTATATGAAAAAAAACAACAACAACAAACACTGAAAATGACTGTTGTTAGGCTCTTGATAATTGCGACAATTACCGACGGTACTGTATCAAGGAAAGTTTGCATGTTCCGTGAAAGGCATTCTAAAATTCTATTGTCAGTCCCTGAATAGGCTTTAATTAAGGCTAATTAATTGATTGACTGTGCTTTTATGTTCGATATTTATCTACTGTTTTGAAAATTATATAATTATTTTTGCATCTCACGGTTTTTTTTTTTTCATTCAATGTTCTTTTTATTTATTTATTCCACTCCGATCATTTTTTATTCGATCCATGTGCTTAAAATTAACAAAAATGATTTAATAACTCATACAAATAAAACAACAAATGATAAGCATGAAAATCAACAATTTTATAACGTTCGACTTCCATATAATTTTGAAAATTGCCGTACGGCTAGACAATACAGTGCGTCCTGGCTAGTCGTTCGTGACTCACGTACGGCTAGAACTTTTGGCTAGCCGTACGTTTCTTTATCTTTTATTATTTTTTATTTTTTTTTGTTATTGTTACGTATTTTGAACCATAAAAAATCTCCTCTACACCTCCTGTGAAAATTAAATTGTCTGATCAATACTTTATTATATTAATATTTCCTTACGATTCAACTAGATATATCATGAATCTAAAGATGTGGGGAAATGACATCACGCGCACCTGTTTTTATACGGCCAATACACAAACATGGCCGCGCTTACCGATTTGTAGAAATTGGTGATTTAGCGATTTAAATTTTGTTATCATTCGTTTAATATTATTACTTGGCGGCAGAAAATTTGCAGACTTATTATTCAAAGTATTCTTTTTCTGAAATCATGTTTTTATTCTAACCTTGTCTTTCCCTTTAAATATTAAAATTTGATTCAGTTACTAGCGTTTTATCCTGGCATTCGAGAAAATCTAGATCTAATAAATATATTCACTTTGAAATTTCGCTGTTTCACTCCGTAGCGACACGGATTTATAAATCCGTGGTAGCGAGAATTAATCTCAATCTTTGTTTTTGTTTTTTTTTCTATTGTCTTGATATTGAATTTATGTATGCATGCGTAAATTTTTAAATGTTATAATCATAATTGAACAATCAGTAATTACGCATTTAACTTTTCAATAAGCTAACTTTCTATGCGGCATGCATAGTTTTATCCCCCATTTACGTCACATCCGGTAAGGGAAGTAACTCTTCACTGACTGTTATCGCTTAAATGAAAGGGTCTATAATTATCATAATCTAGACCATTAACGCATGTATCAAAGGAAATGTAATTGTGTTTATTTCCTACCCTGAAGTTCCAACCACATATTAACATGACCTTACCAAAATCTTCGAAGTAATTAAGCAACATCATTTAACAAAATATCAAACAAATTGTCCTGATAAACTTGAGTAATAGGTGACTCTTCCGGTCATAAGTATAAAGCACATAAATAAACATTATCATTTAAACCAAAATAACTTTTATCCAACTTTAACCATAAAATAGTGCCATAGTTATTTTTTAAATTTTTTTTATACCATCTTTATCAAATCACTTATACAGATTACAATACCACCGCTATCTCTTTTGGCTCTCTTGTATAGTAGTTAACGCAAGAATACCCATCAATATTTATAAAAAAAAAAGATAAGCAATACGTAGGTCAAACTAATCAAAATGTATGGTGCAGAATGAATAAACATAGATTTGATATAAGAAATTGCAAAGTAAATCCTGTTTCACATGTTACGATCCATTTCGGATCACCCCCATTTCGGATCACCCAAAAATAAGTGTTCATTGTCAGATTTTTCATGTTTACCTATAGAAATTATAGATAACAACACCGGTTATGTAAAGAATCTTTTTGGATCCATAAATTAAATTAAACTATGATTCCAAATGGACTAAATAATAAAGTATTGTTTGATTTATAATGTGTTACATGAATATTAATATGTTTGTCTATTATCTTATTTTTATTAACACTGTCTAATAGACATCTGTATCACTATTGATCCATTTTAATTCGATCATGTACCAGCTTTATTTATAAGATAAATATTTGTTTCTACATGTTATCATATTTTTGCCGCTAAACGCCATAACGTTTTTCGCTCGTTTTACGCGTGTTCCGTTATGACGTCGCTTCCGGTAATTTAATTATGTTTTGCACTGATGAAGGCATATAGCCGAAACGTTTCCAATCAATAATTACTGAATGCGTGTTTGTGTGGCTTGTCTGTTAACATCAATATTTATATCAGAGTCAGTACTAGAGTCCACGTTTCGGATAAACAAACAATGTCATGGATTTTAATCAAGTTAAAAAGTCCTGGTCGGTGATGTTCTCTTCTGTAAATCCATTGCAATTCAAGGCAATAATTTTCAAAACATTCTCCGGGAAATCCTATTTATGTTGTACCGGCTTCCCATCGATATACAATGTGTACTAAGACAACCACGCTCGCTTGCCCGCGTCTCTAGCGGCAAGAAGCTGTGGCACCAATTTGCGTCGTTTCTCGGCTACCTCTGTTACGAAAAAGAAGTACCGCTTTATCTAATATAACCAGCAGACAAGATACTTCGCCTTACCTTATATAACCAGCAGACAATGTACACCACCTTACCTAATATAACTAGCGGACAAGGTACTTCGCCGTACCTTATATAGCCAACAGACAATGTACACCACCTTACCTTATATAACCAGCAGACAATGTACACCACCTTACCTTATAAAAACCGGGCCAAGGTATTTTCTTTCGTACCTAAAAAACCAGCAGAAAGGGTTACTTCGTCGACCAAATTTTAACCCAGCAAAATAAGATCGGGGAACGCTTAAGTGGGAACCCCTTTCTATGACTTTCAATGACGTAGAGAAACCGAAAAGGGAAACAGTCAAAAACTATTGACGGGTAAACATTCGCAACTTTTTGACTTTTAAAGAATTTCGGGAAAACAGAAAAATAAAAAAATTACATTTTAAAAAGGGTAAGGAAATTTAATTTAACATTGTTTATTGTTTTCCCCAAGTAAAAAATTCCCAAAAAGGGTTTAAATTTTATTGTAGTTTAAATTTCAAATTTTTCTCAAAAATTGGGTTTTTTATTTTTGGGAAAGGGGCAGAAAAAAATTTGGGTCAGGGGGGCCCAATTTTCCTGTTATAAGTTTGAAGGATTTATTTAACCGTTTAAACATAAAGTTTTAGTATTTGTTGTCTTTACAGAGTTTTATTGTATTATTTACTTGACTGCAGATGAGGATCAACAAAAAGCCATGTAACACCATTAATGATTTTTTGGAAGGAAATTTTTTCAAAAAAAAATTTCCTTTCTATAGTATCGGTCTGCCTATATCAAAAAAGAACGAACAACACCTAATTGCATTCTGTTTAAGCTCAATAGAAAATAAGTAATTAATGCGACCAAGAAAGTAGTGCAGCAGAACTATATGTATACTTTCAAACGTGGATGACTTGAAGAAAAGGCTGATGTTCAAAAATACTTGAAATGATGATATTCAATGTTAGCTAACATCAATGGAACATAATCTTAAACGTGTACGAAAAAAAAACATCAGTATTATTACGCATTAGGCCACAGAAAAGTTTGTGTCCATGTACCTATGTACAATAAATTGAACATAAATAAGGTGTCATTTTGTAGCAGAGATGCTAAAAAATTCAAAAGGAAACCCCCGGGAAAAGGGGAAAATGAAAAGAAATTTTTTTGTATTTTATTTAGCAATTTTTAAATAGCTTTTTATGCCACCGCTTTTTTTTTTACGTCAAAAATAAGAGGAAACAATGGTTTAAATATGGGCCTTAAAAAAAACCTTTACAAATCAAATCTATCTATTTAAACCCTTTTTGGATACTGCCCCCCCTCTTACGAGTGTACGGGAGGTTACTTGTATAATTTAAAAACACTTTAAGAAAAACGGGGAACCCGGGAATCATTTCCCTTTAGCTCTTTTTGGAAAGCCCCTTTTGGTTCTTTTACATGCCAGGATAGCACTATACATCGAGGTTTTACTTTTTTTCCCCAAAAAAATTTGGTTTTTCGAAAAACTTTTTTTAAAATTTTCAAAGCGTTTGAAACAAAAAATATTATTATATAAATATTAAAAAACAAGATAACAATACAAGTCTTTCAAATGTATTCTGGAATTAACGGATGCAATTTGGTAAAACTTGGTTTTGACTAGTAGGGCACACCCGCCGGGATGTACTATTCTCCGGTCTCCTATCGGTAAATCCCGGTCTCTCCCGGTCTATTTTGACCGGATTTTACTAGAGACCGGCGAATAGTATCACACGTTTATTGGTTCAGGAGTAGATATTTTATTTGATATCGTGAAAAATAAATAAGTTTTTTTTTCCTCCAAAATTGAATGTTTGTCACTTAGTTTGGTAACAATAATTAATTAACACAGATCATTTCTCAAATTTATTTTTTAATAAGATCTATTATTAATATAACTATACATAAACTTTCAATTCTAAAAATAATAATAACATGTACTTTTTTATTTTATTGTTTAAAAAAAAAAAAAAACTAAAATCTTTGAAAAAAAGGTTTTACTTTTTTTTTATGATATTGTTTGTATCTTTTTTTTTAATTTCTATTCGCGTTAGTAAAGAGTTTAAGAAAAAAATTTTAGTTTATGAATTTTTTAATTGATTGATTTTTTTAATAATAATTAATAATGAAAAAAAAAAAAAGGTTTAAGAAAAAAAAAAATATTTTGGAATGAAAATCTAATTTACTGCCCTTTTTCCAGCAATTTTAAAATAATTTTCTTTAATGCCCGGTCATCATGACAATAAATTTTTTAAATTTAAAAAAAATTAAAAAATTTTAAACAAAGTAAAAACCAGTATTAAAATAGCGCTTTTTAAAAAAGAAAAAAAAAACTTTTTAAAAAAAGGGGGGAAAAAAAAATTTTTAAAAAAGATATTAAAATTTTTACTGATATTAAAACAAATTATGATCAACATGGTAATTTAATCAGTGTCATATTTTTATTAAGTGTGAACGGATATCTTAAGATATTTAATAAGGAGGACTTCGCTAATAGCGGATTACATAATAAGGGACAATAAACAAGTGTGGTGTTGATCATGCGTTACACAAAAAGATTTTATAAATGATTGTATATGTCCGGTGCTATTGATAATCACGATATTACATTGATCAGCATAAAAAACTAATAATTATAAGTATAAAATAAAATGTTATAACTTAAAAGAAAAGACTGTTGCATTTTTTTTTTTTTTGCAAAATCGGCATTAAATATCGTCAATCATTTATAATTTTAACAACACGAAACATATATACATCAACATTATGCACAAAAAGCAATTATAAATAATGACATACATATATTATATACATAAAATATAAAATTATAAATGTCTTTTATCATTTACAAAATGTTAAAAAACGCAATGTAACGTGATAATGATATTGTTTTATTCATATAACGAAATATTTACTTACAAAACAATACAATGCAATACAACAACAACAAAAATAGCATCAAAGTCAATTAATATATATGTTTGAAATTATTTTATATACATTTATCTTTAGATAATCTATGAATGAAAAACCATGCTTCCCGTGCGCCAAGCACATTGATATAGTAAAAGTTGTAATAATTATTTCTCAACGGTGTATTGATTTCAGTTTGTCCCGTAAGATTTGAATTTAACTATTCAATTTGTTTTTATATACGAAGATACTTTATTTATTTGAAAAAAAAAACCACCTTACTACTACAATTACACATTGTATCTTGTTAAATTGTTACATACGAAAACTTTACATATTGTATTTTGTTAAATTGTTACATACGAAAACTACTGTCCCCACCTGTTCCATATATTACTTTCATTATAGCTATAGTCATTCTATGTTATTGGATATAGTTTGAAAATATAATTAAAATGCCCACAATCAGAAAAAATCTTTTTGATCATGTTGTTGCATTTATGTGACCTGATTCTAAATAAAAGTATTTGTTGTTGTTCTTGTCTATTTAGTTAACTATACTTATTTTGTTATTTCAAACTTTTTCATACAAAACAATACAATGCGATTCAATGCATACAATTCATTTATGTATTGATGTATTCATCTTTTTATTCACTTATTAATTTTTTTACATTTAGTGCATTCCCAAGACCAGTTATCAAGCGATTTTCTTATATTCTTTTTGATTCCAACACATTTATGATGATACCATTTTTTACATGAGCCATTGTCACAAACTTTTTTAACCAATTTTATCCAACACAAAACACAATTATTTTGGAATCAAATTTTAGTAATAAAAAGTCACTACGCAAATACAATCCAATTAAATGTTGAATCAAAATTCAATATCAATCACAATAATACTATTATATGATAAAGGCAGAGTTGATTTAGTATCTTATTTTTATAGCCAGAATAATAACTCTAATTAAAATACTTACTTTTTACTCATGTACACACGCCGATTTGATTGGACATGCAACTTTAATAATTTTCACAGCTTTTGTTACCTTCATAATTTGCTTGATACTATTTAAATACCATCTAATTGTTAAAAACCTTTCATTGGATACTTTTATCTTTTAAACATTTTCATTACGTGCGACACGTGTGTAATTCTCAGGCCGGTTTTGTTCTTTGATGTCCCGTCACCATATTATTTGTAGCAGTTAGTTACCAATTAATTAAATGTACACGTAACAAACAGCTGAATATATACTAATTCACTGACACCTCCGTAATTGATTCAATTCAATTCAATTAATATGCGCTTACATCTATTAAATTTGTTTCACTGTTTGATCTCAATGAAGATAATAATACAAAAATACTATTTAAT
Source organism: Ruditapes philippinarum (assembly GCF_026571515.1). Lineage (NCBI taxonomy): Eukaryota > Metazoa > Mollusca > Bivalvia > Venerida > Veneridae > Ruditapes > Ruditapes philippinarum. The sequence goes on along the minus strand of NW_026866314.1, from coordinate 245 downwards.
TACCATTTAATTTTTTATACTTTTATTTGAAATTTTTATTTTTTTAGAAATTGTCATTATTTGCTGTATACTTTCTTTTTACAGGTCGGATTATTTTTTCTTTGATCTATATTAGTCGTTATAATATTAATGCTGCACTTATTTTATCAAATAATGAAAAAAAATACAAACCGCTATAAAATTAACCAATTAAAGACTCTCCCGTAATTGATATGCTTCTCATTTCTAACATTTTATGCTCGCAT
>NW_026866313.1:0-117297 GCF_026571515.1 Ruditapes philippinarum | reverse complement strand
TCCCAATATAAGGCCACGAGATACTATGGGTCGTGGCCTACGAGTTACTAAAAAGTCGCGGCCACGAGTTACTAAGTCGTGGCCATTGAGATAGCTAACTTGTGGCCACGAGATACTATGTCGTGGCCACGAGTTACTAAGTCGTGGCCACGAGATAGCTAACTCGGTGGCCACGAGATACTATATCGGTGGGCCACGAGTTACTAAGTCGTGGCCACGGAGATAGCTAAACTCGTGGCCACGAGATACTATGTCGTGGCCACGAGTTAGTATAACCAATCAGATTACACCATTTATATGAATTTCCCTAATTAACTAGACATGTGCTATAGTACAAGGATTCCCCTATTTCACAGCCTGTAGAAGTGCCATTTATACAACTTATTGACTGGTCAATAATTTTACATTTAGCGTCACTGTGACCCTGATTTTGACCCAGTGACCTCGAAATTATTAGATGTTATCTACTGATCAAGATGCAATGATCTTTCTAGGTTATATAAACCATGGCCTATCCCTTTCTAAATTATTCATCAGAACAAGGACTATACCTTATAGGCTATCTACTGTCCATGGCAATGTCCCTTCCAAATAAAATAAACCAGGACTTATTCCTTCTCATTTTATCGTATGAACAAGGTTAACAGGCCGTAGTACGTACAAACAGACCAATTCGATCCCAAAATTGTCCCAACAAAGAGCTATAGTCAAAATTAATGTCTGATGGGCCTTGGAAGGTGACTTTCTAATATGATCCAAAAGACAATTTTAAAGTGAATATCTTCAGTATTTTCAAAGATTAATGTTGCATGTAAAAGTAAGTTGTTAAGCTAAAAAAAAACCCATAATATATATAGTGTATTCTGATTGGTTAATTATCTCGTGGCCACGACATAGCTATCTCGTGGCCACAACTTAGTAACTCGTGGCCACGACATAGTATCTCGTGGCCACGACTTAGCTATCTCGTGGCCACGACGTAGTAACTCTTTATTATAATTTGTAACGTTGTTATAGTAATGGAACGTACTTTTTATTTATAGATGTATATACTCATACACAGATATCTGTCATTATCACAAATCCAGGACGTCTGAAAATAGATAAGTTTATATAGATTGAACCAGCGCGGTACCTTGACAACTTTGTAAATTTGATTTAACCTGCCTTCACATGATTATAATTTTGTAAAGAGCCAGACATGTGACCAAATATTCATGTCATGATGGATTACACGATTACTGAAGGTCTATCTTCTCCTGTAACATACTCACCATGACATAAACTATTGACGTATATTTTCCAATTCAATATAATACGTAATTGCAGTTGTAAGGCATTGGCCCACATTTCTAAAGCTGTTCAATGTAAAAAACAAAAATAAAAATCAACAAGGCAAAGGAAAAGTTCACAGGACGCATAAGACATAAATAACAATATTTAAATGATTTTTTTATAAAACAATTACACATATAATGTCACATTCGTGTATTTGTTTTTTGTTAATAAAAAACGTATCGTCGGTCGGTTAGTATGGAACAGAATTAATGCATTTATTCTATCTTGCTTGATGACATTGAAACTTGCATTATTCTTAATTCCATCTTGCTTGATGACATTGGAACTTGCATTATGCTTGATTCCATCTTGCTTGATGACATTGGAACTTGCATTATGCTTAATTCCATCTTGCTACATGACATTAGAACTTGCATTATGATTGATTCCATCTTGCTTTATGATATTTAAACGTTGCATTATTCTGGATTCCATTTTTCATTATTTCGTAGTGACCAATTCTTTCATTGAGTGATAACTATTAAACTGGAACAAGCCATTTGGAATACTAAAATGTTAACGTCTTATACCTTTATGTATAAGCTACCTTTCTTCATGCTCTATAAAAACTTTTTACGGTTTATTTTTTTGTATTACTTTTATGTAGAAGTCATTTAAAATTGACTATTTTTTGTTCCCTGATGGATTTTGTTAAAATGTGACTTATTTGATTTACAGCTCGCATGGCGTGATTACTATTAGCTTTCGCTTATATCCATTATTCAGTATTTATGCTTAATAAAGCTCGGTGTCTGCAAAGGGGTACGGCTCATTGAATGTTCACAAAATATGTATTTGATGGTAGAAAACATTTATCCTAAGTCAGAAATGAATTCTAAGTCCATTCCCATTACACTATATACTAATATATAGACAAGGGTAACAACTCCCATAAGAAGGTGTCTATGCCCAATCAGGGGTTTTTGCCTCGCATTTTTTACACGATACAGCATAAATAAAAAGGAATTATGCTATTTGTAGTCGAATGATTTATCTATCGAACCAATGTAAAACTTTTCTTATATCTCTTATATTTAACGAGTACTGGCCGTCAAAGTAACAAAAAACTGTTCATTTCGCGAGGTCGACATCGATCGTGGCTACGCAGGAAAACACAAAAGTTACACGACTGTTGCAATCGTTGGAGATAATATCACAAGCATTTATCATGCTGGGCAATTAAAAATACATAAAAGTAATCAAAATATACCAATAACCTATAATGACAATGTGATATAAACTCACCTTCAGCTTCAAAATATTTCCCCGTTGAAATTTCTATAAAAACACGCCATCTTGACGAATGTAAAACAACCGTCATCTGATTGGTCGGTATTTTTCGGAAATTAACGGGTATATTTTCGGGAAATAAATCGACCATCAAATGACGGTTGTTTACATTCGTCAAGATGGCGGTGTTTTATAGAAATTTCAACGGGGAAATATTTTGAAGCTGCAGGTGAGTTTATATCACATTGTCATTATAGGTTATTGGTATATTTTGATTACTTTTATGTATTTTTAATTGCCCAGCATGATAAATGCTTGTGATATTATCTCCAACGATTGCAACAGTCGTGTAACTTTTGTGTTTCCTGCGTAGCCACGATCGATGTCGACCTCGCGAAAATGAACAGTTTTTTGTTACTTTGACGGCCCAGTACTCGTTAAATATAAGAGATATAAGAAAAGTTTTACATTGGTTCGATAGATAAATCATTCGACTACAAATAGCATAATTCCTTTTTATTTATGCTGTATCGTGTAAAAAACTGCGAGGCAAAAACCCTGATTGGGCATAGACACCTTCTTATGGGAGTTGTTACCCTTGTCTATATATTAGTATATAGTGTAATGGGAATGGACTTAGAATTCATTTCTGACTTAGGATAAATGTTTTCTACCATCAAATACATATTTTGTGAACATTCAATGAGCCGTACCCCTTTGGGTGTCTGAGGCTTTGTGGATTATGTTTGATCATCTTACATTATGATAAACAATTTAAACAATGTCTAGCGATTTGTGAACTGTTTAGGGGCGAGAACTCTGTTATCCGATATCAACGGATTTTTTCCATGATTCGCCTATCATCGGAATTTTCCGTACATGTATATATTACGGAATACCGTTAGGGCCATCGTGGTTATACGTTAAAATACAGAGGGGCGACAATGCTATCAATACGTACCAAGCGCTTAATACATAAATTGCAGTGGAAAGAATATAAATACAAGTAGTAAGGATTATGTAATATAATTTTATACATGTATATGTATACAGTCTAATAGAAAAAATATGCTCGTAAACAGTTATTCAATGGGGCAGTTATACGTACAGTGGCGGATTCAGGCTTTGGCTTAAGGGCTGCACCTACCCCTAAGATACGTTGATGAGCTGGGATGGAATATATACGTGTAAGTTTCATGCAATAGTGGTCATTAGTGTACTCCCTTATCAAAACATATAATGCTGTCATCCAGTTGTTAAGCAACCTGCCTAGGTACTGCGATTGCGAAGGTCTTTATCTAATGACTTGGACATTAAAAAGCAAAACTTATTAATTGGCCTTTTAACTTAATAAATGTCTCAGAGTCACTAATAGTGGCGAATAGGTATGTAACACATTAAAATATACATGTATAATAAGGAAAGAAGGAAGTTGTTTATTTTTGTGACATGTGCATAGTCAATTACAAATGTTGGGCATATGTGTGTCTGATTATAGATCAGACATCCCGCACACACCACCACATTCACATACATTTGTGCTTCAGTAATATATTTTTATCACAGAAATTTATTGAAATCTATAAAATTCTTACTAAATATGTTTTATTTAAATAAAAACACATACACATAATGTATAGGAATCTGCTTTCCTTATTATAAGGCCCATAAATCAGACATAATTTTGACTAAGTTATAGCCCTTTGTTGGGACAATTCTATGATAGAATTGGTCATTTTGTACGTACAAAGGCCTGTTAACATTGTTTACTAGTATACCATAACTTGAGAGGGACTTAGTCCATGGAAGGGACATTGCCCATGGACAGTAGATATCCTACAAAGATGTTTGAGGTCACAGGTCAGATAAACATGACACTTCATGTAAAATCCTTGTCTGATGAATGTTTTAGAAAGAATAAGCCGTAGTTTATATAACCTTAAAAGATCAGTAGATGACACCTAATAATTTTAGGCAATTTGGTCAGAAATCAGGGTCACAATGACGCTAAATCTTTGACCAATCAATAACTTGTATAAATGGCACTTTTACGGGCAGAGTAAAGTAGGGGCATCCCTTGTTAGGAACATTCATATAATAGTGTAATTTGATTGGTTATTTATTCGTCACACGACTTAACTTTCTCGTAGCCACGACTAAACTTTCTCGTGGCCACGACATAGTAAACTTGTTCAACGACTTATTTATCTCGTGGCACGACTTAGTAACTCGTGGCCACGACTAAGTTATCTCGTTCCCACGACTTAAATTACCTCGTGGCCACGACTTAGTAACTCGTGGCCACAACATAGTATCTCGTTTCCCACGACTTAACTATCTCGTGGCCACGACTTAGTAACCTGTGGCCACGACACAGTATCTCGTGCGCACGAGATAATAAAAAAAATACACAAATGTCACCTTTGTGCCGACCTTAAGTTTGATAAAATTCAATTTTCACTTATCACACACGCTCAAAAAGAAGTGTAAACAATTGTATAAGAGGTGAGTTTTTGCCACTGTTGATGAGTTATTAGAGACATATATAACTTTTTTTCCACATGCTGGCGGAATCTTCAAAAACGCACTTTTCGTCTGTCGCATCGTGTTCTCTTTGTTTTCAGTAAATTTACATGTCAGTCTCCAACTAACACTGTTCTGTATACGCCCCTATATAAAGTGGACGTAACTTTGCCAAAATACGGGATCATCGGAAAATAACGGGATGTACCGACAAAGCGACACCTGCTGTCATAATATGAACACAACTTATTGCAACTCGCATTATGCTTACTGCCAACTGCTTAGTGCGTACTGTCACATGCGACTATAATATCGTTATCGTTGTCATCTTCGTTGTTGATGCGCAGTGATCATGTATGCATTGTATTTGTAATCAGTGAATATATTGAAGCATGTGAATGCTAAGACACATTAAATCAGCCAATTATTGATCAAATGAATAGTTTAATTTGACATAATGTCGACAATATAAGTGGCAGATTTATAGCAAATTAAAGATACAACTACCATGTTACATATAGTTATAAAGAATGTTATCTTAAACACCAAACATAATACGTTGTCCTTAAAAAAAGATGCAATTAAACATATAGCATATTAAAATATGTGAGTTTGATGGTTTAGTAGGGAACACACAAGGTTGCAATTACATGAAAGTGCATTCAGTAATCATAAGGCATGATTGAATTCAGCAAAACGAAGGTTTTCATTGTCATAAAGAAGTATAGAAGCAAGCATAATGTAAGTTCCGATATCATAAAGCAAGATGGAATAAATGCATTAATTCTGTTCCATAGGTTAGCCACGGTATATAATCCGTACATGCTACGTCGTTATTAAATATGTACGGAATAGAATAGAATAGAATAGAATAATTTTATTGAACAAAAGGCAAATGCCTGTGAGTACATATATACAAACATATAATACAATATTTTTTTTACAAAATAATCAGTGGCGGTCCAATTCTATATAAATCATCATAAATGTATGTAATCGTAAAAAAATATCAATCATCACTGCATGCAATCATTATCATTTTGCAAACTATAAGAGGTAAGGTCTCAACCCGGTACGGAATTAGACCCAGCCCATTGTAGTCTAGAAAGTAGTTCTTTAAAATTATGAAATGGCCCAATTTAAGTCATCTCTAGTTAGATTGTTCATAATTAAAGTGTATTTATTGCATGTGTGTAGTTTTTGTGTGTTATATGATGACTTTAAAAGTTGTTTTTTGTGTATTCTCCAGGAACTCATTTGTTGGTGGAAGGATTAAAGATGTACTACCCACCAGCTGTCAGGAGTTTTTAAAGTGGTGAATTTAAACAGTGTTACAACAGAATGAAGATTTCTGAAAAAAAGTAGATGGCTAACCTATTATATTTTGGGCATCATTTGACTTAGATAGTGTTAATGTTTAAAGTTGAAGACAGTATATAATTCATCAAGAACATTGGAATCCAGAATTAAACCTCAAATTTGACTGATTTACTAAGAACTAATAGTACGAAAATTCACCGGGCCGAGTCCAAGATAAGAAATGTCAAAAATGGGAACTGGTCGATGGATATGGGATGAAACTTTGCATCAGTGTTGTGTTTATGAATAGAAGTCAGGAAAATAAAGGATTACTGACAGGTTTGAAAAATTTTTAAATTTTATTTCAAATTTTAAAATTTGACATTTTAAATTGGGACATATGTTGTTGTTGTTATCTCCCCTTCAAATGTAGATGTCTGCTACTGTGTCAGTAAGCAGGGAGAAGGGTACAGAGCTTTGCATGAAAGAATAACCACATTTTTATTGAATTAAAAACTGTAAAAATAAATTTAGAATTAAAAAATGTAATTTAAATTTTGTAAAAAGCAGTTTATAAATTGATAAATTTATTTTTGCACCTGTGTGTTAAGCAATATGCTATAAATCTGGCTTATTTTTATAAGATTTATATAGAAAATGATAATTTTTAGAGAAATTTATCTTAAATTATGGATAAATTATGAATTGAAGGAATTGGGGAGTGTGTGGTTTCAGATTGGTTACATTGGTAAAAAAGTGATTGGCAAGCTCATTCCAGAGATCTCTAAGGGGCCCAAGATTCACCGGCCATGGGATTCGAACAAGCACCATAATAGCCTATTGCTCATATGGACCACACATTATATGTTTTGATGTTTTAGCAAAGGATTGATGCTGTAGTAATCAGTATGTAAATATTCACTATTGTCCTGTATTTAAATGAAGAAGAACTTACAATTGAACAGGACAAATGTGATTTATATTTTGGAAATCTAGGCATTTTCAGTGTAGTGAAATTTGATGTTTTGCTGTGTTTCAGAATGTATTTGCTAGTAATATATACACATAAAAGATTTTCTAGTCATTTATGGATAATTGGCTCATTTAGAATAACACAGTTGATATAATTGTTGTTGTTGTTGTTGTTGTAGCTGCTGCTACAGCAGTTAAATTAGGTTAGGTTTATAATGTCTAAACTGCTATTTTCATGCAGGCATGCATTTTTCAGAACACACACAATATTTATATCAGCTCTCCTGTGTGAATTAGCAAATCTAGCCATTTATTAATTAAGACATTATTTTCTTTCTTTTTCAGATATTAGAATTACAGCATAAATGCCCCTTATAATTTTCTTAAGCATGTACTAGTGTTGCATATTTTTTCAGACCATGCAGTTACCAAAGCCTGGGTTTGAGTATATGACCTTACCTTATCCTGGTAAAGATCTATAAAAGGACTCCTTCAGCTCTGTTTGGCAGCAGCTTTGTCAGGACACATTGAAAGGTAATAACTTATGTCTAGTTTGAAAAATTCAGCTATTGGCGGTAGCGCCTCCCAATGCTCGGGCAATATTTGATAGTTATTTTGATGTATTTCAGGAGAAAATTTTCTCTAATTCTGACTATATTAAGACTTCTCAATGATTTAAAGCGGGGGACAGTGTGTGTCATCTTTTGAAAGCCTTATTTGTGTGAGAGTTGGCTAATCTTACTTTGTCAGAAGACATAGGCCCATGGTGATATGGTAACCTCTTTGCTAACCTTAAGATTACCTCTGTTTGTCTTTATTGATATCTTAAGCAAACAATGTAGGATGTGTATGTTGGTTCTTTACTTTATTTACCATGGTATATAGGTAAAAATCATAATCAGTAAGTTTTATTACAATATTGAAGGAAAAAAAATTTGAAAAAAGCACATTTAATTGTGATTACTTGTATTTTAACCCAAAATTTCATGCTCTCATTTAAAAGAAATTGAGTTTCTATTACAATTTTTAAGCAATAAGGTCTTATTCTTTCATAGAAGTAACTGTATCACATTAGCCGGTAACATTAAACTTTATTCAAAGAAAATCCATTTACAGAATCAAAAGATATGACAGAATTTGTAATATAAATTTTCGCGTAAAAATTCTATTGGCCGAGCCTGACTTTCGCATGAAGGTTCATATTTAAGAAATTGTACCGCATTAATGTAATTTGTTAGAGACATGTCAAACCTATATGACTGTATTTGTATAACACTAAATTACTAGGAAATGAGTATAAAAGTTTGGCTTAAACTTAAATTTTGGATTCATTTAGGTCTCAACCCGGTACGGAATTAGACCCAGCCCATTGTAGTCTAGAAAGTAGTTCTTTAAAATTATGAAATGGCCCAATTTAAGTCATCTCTAGTTAGATTGTTCATAATTAAAGTGTATTTATTGCATGTGTGTAGTTTTTGTGTGTTATATGATGACTTTAAAAGTTGTTTTTTGTGTATTCTCCAGGAACTCATTTGTTGGTGGAAGGATTAAAGATGTACTACCCACCAGCTGTCAGGAGTTTTTAAAGTGGTGAATTTAAACAGTGTTACAACAGAATGAAGATTTCTGAAAAAAAGTAGATGGCTAACCTATTATACTTTTTGGGCATCATTTGACTTAGATAGTGTTAATGTTTAAAGTTGAAGACAGTATATAATTCATCAAGAACATTGGAATCCAGAATTAAACCTCAAATTTGACTGATTTACTATAGAACTAATAGTACGAAAATTCACCGGGCCGAGTCCGTAATTGGTGAAACAACAGTATCAATCAATAAAATATAAATGCTTTTATGTTAATCTTCTCAAATTTTCAAACAGTTATACAACTATTATAGACATCGTCAATAAGATTTTGAAGAATACAGAAAGTATACGCGAGTATTCAACTTCGCACACGCACGCACACACATGCACACACGCGCGCGCGCACACACACATGCACACGCATACAATAATATTATTTAATATATCAAAATAGAGTCTTCCACAAGAGAAAAATGTAAAAATATACTACATGTTGTATTTTGTGCTACGATATTTCATTCTCACCTCATATTTGGAATCTACTCATCTTTTTCGATGCATGCTGTTATTTAACATCACAAAACAATAAACAAACAAACAGTATTAGAATAACATTGATACAAATCGGGGGGGGGGGGGGGGGGTGGTCCGGGGGGATAATTATACTAAGTTAAACGTTGAATGATTTTGAAAAAAAAATATGATAATTAAAATGAGTGTCGCTTTAACAATAATGTACATACAAAACAAACCTTTGTTTTCAGACCAAAAAGACCACTTGAAACGGTCTAACGCACTAATTGGCATTACATTATCGAAGAAAGGGACCTATTCCTTACCAACATATTTATATCACCCAATAAAAACTATATAGGTTATAGCACAGCTTTAACTGGGGGTATAATTAATACTGTTTACAAATATTTCATTTTGAACGTTGATTGTAATTCAAAAAAAGTGACTTCAGTTAAATGTTTTAATTAATGCACAATATGACACAATGTATATTGTGCACTGACCCACAAACATAGATCCGACATCATTGTCGTGTAATTCATGTTTAATTAAGGTGATTCTGCTTTGTCAGCCATGTTTGTTTTCACTATGTGGGTCCAAAGTGAAAGTAGGCCAAAATTCATATAACAACAAAGCTCACATTGTTATATGATGAGCCATTTGCAAGAACACTTCCAGTTCTATGTTTTAAAGACTATTTTAAACAAAAATAAAAATGTTAACAATAAGAAAAATTACCTTGAATGTGCTACATTTCTGAAGACCAAAAACATTTTGTTGCAAAGTTTTATGCACATTTCATGAATGGCAAAATCCTTTTTAAACTCTGTTTTAGTGCCTACAAAAGCTACTTTTTGCAGAAAATACAAAAAACTTTAAAAAATATAAACCTTAGGAAAGTAGTTTATCTGACCTTGAAAAACATGGCCACCATGACATGTGTAAAAAAGTAGTACCATGAAAATAAACATCATTTATCTATCTCTTGTGTACATGACAAACAGACACACTTCACTGTTACACATAAAAAAGGTTAGATTTTAAAGTTTGATTGTGTTTTCATTTTAATTGTAGTTCATAAGGCTATAAATGATGATTGTTTTCTTGCACTACTTTTTTACAAAAATAATGGAGGCCATGTGCTTAGAAGGACATGAGATATGGATTTATTTGGAGTTAAGTTTTGAAAGATTTTTGTATTTGCTGCAAAAAATAGCTTTTGTAGGCACTAAAACAGACTTAAAAAAGGATTTTGCCATTCATGAAATGTGCATAAAACTTTGCAACAAAATGTTTTTGGTCTTCAGAAATGTAGCACATTCAAGGTAATTTTTCTTATTGTTATCATTTTTATTTTTGTTTAATATAGTCTTTAAAACATAGAACTGGAAGTGTTCTTGCAAATGGCTCATCATATAACAATGTGAGCTTTGTTGTTATATGAATTTTGGCCTACTTTCACTTTGGACCCACATAGTGAAAACAAACATGGCTGACAAAGCGGAATCACCTTAAACAATTTACTGTCACCATTATAACGAATGTTTGTCATGGAGAAAAATAAGATCGATTTGTTAAACGGTTTTTTCTGTGATTTATGTTGAAAATTCACTAAACCCTAATGGTATCTGTTGAAAAGATAGTCACTGAGAAAAAATCAAATTAATATCAGCGATCAGTTATCGTGTTATTATAATTTGAAATAACTGGTACTAGGTTAAAACCGCTTTCAGGACGGATTTGAATACATTAAAATAATAAGACGTCGTCGGAGTTTTAATAAATTTCATAAAAAAATAATAATTGGATGCAAAAAAAGGTATGTAGCATTTATGTTTGGATCAATATATTCGTAACTCAGATTGAAAGTGTGTTTCTACACTTTTAAGTAAACTTTTGCATTTGAAATGTCTTTCATACCACATTATTTCATTATGTTGATAGAATTTAGTACCTTACATGGCGCACAAACACAAAACAATAACTCTAAAAATACTAAAATAATCCACACGAAAATACCCAGGTGCACAACTTCACATGCTGAGCAACATTCCTGTAAGGTTTCATGACTCTAGATCAAATACTTTTGAGTTACGTGCGACACAATATGAGAACGGACGGATGGAAGACGGGCGGACGGACAAGGGTAAATCTAAATGTCTCACCCCCCCCCCCCCCCAAAGTGGGGGCACAAAAATAATTGATTAACTCTCTTGTTTTTGACAGGCCTAGTATAGTTCAGCGTCGGATACCCACGGCCGAACCATTAACATTTATCAGCCGTGGGATTTTTTGCCGATATTCAGTCGATTAGAGGTGTGTCAAAGGCAGCTATTTCATTGGCTGCCTCATGATTTCATGAGGCGATTAAAACCAATCAAAACGCTTGTTCTGTACGACGTTCGGTATAACAGACAACCATAAACGACGTTAAAAGTTCAACATCGAAAAATTAAACGATTTCCAGCAAGAAAGTATTGATAATTTACTTTTACAGCGTGATGTTTTCCTTTTTGATTGATATCTGCTTGAAGAAGAACTGATTTGGCGATAGTTTTTGCCATTGATTTCAGCAAGACACGTACAACAGTTTTTAATCGTGGGCGCTGCCATTTTGTTTCTTATTGTTTTTTACCTCCGCTGTTGAAGAATGTAGATTTGTTAAACGCGATGTCATTGGTAGATATTTTACGCACCTGTTGCCGTAAATCGACGCAAATCGATTCATTTTACCCACGGTTGATTGCATGTTATGTGACATGATTATCAATCGTGGGTATCCGACGATGAGTATAGTTTAGTCAGATTAGCTCATGATGTACCACTATGTGTATGATGCATTAATTGCTGTATCTATGATACACCATTTGGTGTATCAGTCTATTATGCGAATATTTGACGACACATTATTTCAAATATATAGTAGTGCGAATAGTTGCATGTGCACTTACTATAGATAATATTCCTAGAAATATCCTGAAATATGCATGAAACACTTAAACTGGCGCATTAAAAATTGGATGTATGTCACAGGGTCATTTTGTCTTTGCTAGAATACTCTGTAATTCATACCCATACTCTATATCATTCCCCTATCGTCTCTTATTCAATCATTCATATCATTATTCAACTTCATACTAATAACTTCATTTGACCTGTAACGTTGACGGGCCTCATTCACTTCATTTTTGAATTCGGTCATGCTAACCTTTACGCATGCGCGAAAGAAATGAGAAATTTTAGCGAGAGCTGTTGTTTTTTTCATTGATTCCGTATTACTATTTTATTGTGTGCCAACAAGATATTTACAGGTTCCTCTTTGAACGCCCTATCCGGAGTGAGAACTCACGTATATCCGTGACGTGTGGTTATTTTTTTTACTTTCCAGTCAAGAAACAATTTTAAAACTAAGTATGTCTCATCAGAATAAAAGCTTGATATGAAATATGGAAATTAATTCATGGCTGAAAGTGGATAAAACAGTAAAATCTCTTGAAGTTCATTTACAACAGAAGTGTTTATTCCTTGTTGATAAAACAGACTAAAAACAATATCATGTTCTGGTCCAAAAACTAAACAACAAACAATTTACAAATACACATTCATCCAAATATTTAATAAACACCGATCGGTGTGTGATTAAATACACCAATTTGTGATGCATCATACACTAACCTGGCAAAAATGTTTGGTCCCCGCATTGGGCCAGCTTTGGCATTGGGCTTGACGCTATAGGTGGTGGGGTAAAGGAAACAGACTGTCAGCTGTATTTCAACAATTTCAAATAAAAAATATTACCTCTTAAACGACTTTCCTAGAGATTTCCACAGGAATTGGCTTTTTTCATTTGCGCTGGTTAATTCAAAGCAAAACAGAAGAATGAGTTGTAAAGTGATTCGCCATTTTCAGACAGTTTCTGATTGGTCAGGAGGCAAGCGTATTAATATTGCTACATGTCATATTTCAACACGCGTTTTCAAAACGGTAAAAAAATAAACCCGACTTGAAATAAGTTTATAATTAGAAAATTATCCATCAATCAGTTCATCATAACATAACAATCCTTTGTGCATACTACACATTATAAACATAAATTTCGTGATTTTCGTGCAAAATCAATGATGTACAGTCACGTGTTCGGTGCCACAGTGTGCACGCGGCGGTGAACGCGGATAGTAGAATGCATTCGTCCATACAGCAATGGGGCAAATTTTAGGCTTGCTTTTGTTATTTTTTTTAAACAAAATAACACTGTTTCAGCTTTTCTGATTTACAACTGTGACTTACGTTAGAGGGTTGCCGCCTTTTTGTCGCGCATTAGCATTCGTAGAAGCACAAGGCCTTTAATACTTTGCGGAAAAGAAATCAACATAACGGAACAAACATTGGGGCGCAACACGGGGCACAGCAATTTGTTTTCCTAATATGTTTCCTTAAATGAAAATTGAAACTGCCGAGCGAACAGTCGATCGAACTGAACCGTCTGAATACTCACATCTAAATGGACATAACTTTTATAAAATCTTCGAGACTGCAAACAGCTATTCCGTTTCGTGCCGCAAAGTATAAATATGCCATAAGGAATTATGATATTCTACTAACGGAACAAGACATTTATTTTTCTTGTCAATGGAATTTTGTATCACGTGTTCATTAAGAAAAGATCAGGATCAAGTCATCCTGATTTTTGATTTTCTTTTTATTGTTTTACGTTAATAAAATTATTTAGATGTTTTGGTAGAATTAAATGGTAAAAATGTAGAAAATGCTGATTTACAAAGAAATCAAACTATTTGGGGATAAAAACAACAAATAACAAAAAAATTAAAAAATGTTCCAATCAAAACAAGGATCAATTTTAGGATCAGGATCAATTTTTTGATCAACTGTAAAATGGCCTGCAAAAATAAAAATAAATTTATAATAAAATTTCATAAACTTGCTATTGCAAGTCCAGCTTTATCAAATTAATATTAGATATTTAATCTATGAGGATAGACAATGAAAAATATTAGAGTTTTTTTTTAATGTGATTCTGATCTTGATCCTGATCCTTAACCCATTACTTCATGAGCATTTTGTGAAAAATGGCTGTTTTCATTGAAAAGTCTCCCGTTACAAGTTCAAATTGCTATAATACTATAAAAACTGCTTCAACACTAATCAAACTTGGCACAAATGTTGACTGGACCATTGCCCTTGCAACAACATGCTCAGGCTTAAATTTTCTGTTACCATGGCAACGAGGGGACATCTCAAAATTGCCAAAAATCACTATTTTGCGTTGATTTTTTCCATCAAAATTGATTTCAAAGTAGTGCAACTTCTCAATGGATTGAGATAGAGTCAAATGCTTTTCAGCGTTGGTTACACGTTACCTTATGATCAATCTGGGGTCATTTACAGCCTCTCACAAGTCCAAAATTTTCTTGGCGATGAGGGGGACTCCGCCCCCCTTCAAACCCCCCAAACAGAAGGGGGCACATCCCCCTTCTGGCAACCCCCTGATGTATCTTTTGGTTGGGGGGCCGCGCCGAAAAAGAGGTCACTTTTTTAACAACATTTCTCAAACAAAAACAAGTGTTGGGGGCCTAAATAAGGCATTTTTTCATCATTTGAGACAACAAAAAAGGGGGGGGGGGGTGAAAAAGGCGTTAAAAGGCGTGTATATGAAGAAATGGGTTAAAACTTTGTGAACACGGGAGTGGTTTATTACAGATACATGAATTTATTACATGCAAGCAGTTTTAAAAATACTATGTTCTTGACTTATTCTATCTAGGAAATCCTATTGCCATAAAATTTATATATTTAAATGTTTCGCACTTGTTGCAGTTATTTAATATCTATTATTCATAACAACTGACAAAAAAAATAATGGACAATCTAAATATTTTGGCAATATCAGGACCTCTTTAATATGTATCGGATGGCCGTCCTATCCAGTACACACCTTATTATAAATATATAAAATTCTAAAAAATATTAATAATCATCGTAAATTAATTAAATTTAAAAAATGTTTGCCAAATATAATTTGAAACAGGCACCAATAAAGCTGAAATAACACTACTATTATTTAATTTGTTTACGATAATTGTATAAGTTTCCAACCCGCCCATTTAGATCAATAGGTAGGAGCGTCGATGTCGCGAGTTCGATCTTT
Organism: Ruditapes philippinarum; assembly: GCF_026571515.1. Lineage (NCBI taxonomy): Eukaryota > Metazoa > Mollusca > Bivalvia > Venerida > Veneridae > Ruditapes > Ruditapes philippinarum. Next base: position 101,664 of record NW_026866313.1, on the reverse strand, counting down.
GGCGGGCAATATTCTCCTGGCATTGTGTATGACATTATTCTTCCTCCACCTAAGATTCACGTGGGGAAGTTGGTGAGAACTCGCGGAGAACAGGTATGTACGGTTGCAGAATCCAGGAATACTGGTTAGGTCTACTGCCCACCGATATATAACTGAAATAACTATTAAAAAGGGTAGAAGAAACATATATAGTTTCCACATTTCTGTATTTGATTTATATGGTGTCATTTCTAAAAGTGATCAGTCTTCATTAGCAGGATATATATAGATAGCTTGCTGTTTTGTTTATGCATCGTGAATGATTATTTATGGCGCGAACACTCTATCAACCGGTATTTGGAAGGAAAACGAATCGTGTAAAAACAAAAAAAGAATAAGATTTGAATATTATTTCTTTTGCAAAAAGATGTCCTTAACTTCTAGTTTTAATATTCCAAATGCCTTGAAACAACTCTTCCCTATCTCGTCAGTATTTCACGCTGAAATGCGTTTGGATTCTGGATACTGTGTACACCCGGCGTTGAAATGTTACACAAATTGAGAAGTGTCGATTGAACTGACAGTTTCTGACGATTCTTAGTTATGTCATTGTAGAACGATTTCAAAACGTATTTTAAACCTTGTTCTTTCTTATTTGTCCGAAAAATGTTGATGGCCCATAATGACCTATGTAGTGAAGTGGCTTTTCTGACTGTCACATATTTGAAACGTCATTCCTCTGAACACAAGTAGGAGGGGGATGATCCAGATTTTTTTACCTGGAATTTGCTTATAATTCTGATAAATTTCATGTTTTCTTCATTAAATTTATTACCCGCGTAAACATTGATGTTTCATCTATTTAATTGCAAAATATTATTGATTTAATTTCATTTAGTACCATTTCGGGCCTCCTTCAATAACCATGGAAACGTCACAGCGGCACAGCTCAAAGAACGCGCCGCCCGTTGAAACTTTATAATACATCGAAGTGCCTGATACAAAAATGTATCTTGTCAAAAATTTGCCGGAGCTTGGTGTAAACCCCGAAAAACGTCATATTAAAAATTTACGCATTTGAACAATTGAATATTCTGTATTCAAGTTTCAACGGTTTATAGGTGCAACGTTTATTTATTCGAAAATGTCGTCATTACGTCACTTTCACAAACATTTGTCAACAGTTCGGATAGTCTCCTTCAGAATATGTAATAATTATATTACTAGTACGCATAAATATAGTTTGAAAATAGATATCAATTCTGAGTGCATTGTTGTAGAATAATGCACGGTTTCAGTTCAAATGCATAGGAATATAGTCACGAAGGCCGATAAGAGTGATTAATTACAAAGCAGTTGAACTATTATACTACATGTATAATGCACGAAGAACGCAATCGCATTCATCGCGAAATACTGACTAGAAAGGAAGATTTGTTTCAATGCATTTGGAATAATAAAACAAGAGCTGTCGGTAGGACAGCATGCTCGACTATTCTAAGTGCTTGATAGTAAAAGAGCCTTGATAATGTTAAATTGTTTAAGTTCACAAAAGGGCTAATTTTTTTTTATAAATTCATGTTATAGGCCTTAGAGAGAGTCTAATTATACAGTATTGGCTTGACTATTCGGAAGGTAATGTCACAAGGGTGTTTTATTGAGTATAATAATACTAATTACCTATGAACACATAAATTTGACAGACAAGGTACAAAGGCTTGTTATAAAGATGTTTTATCAAGTAAATCACTGCTTTATTATTATGAATGCATAAAATTGTCCCAAAAAAGGCACAAACCCTTCAGTAGTTATTGAGATAACAGCTTACAAACAAAACTTTACCATGAATTTCTAAGTTGAAAAAGGGGAGAAAAATCAGCCTAAATGCAAGATAGAATTATGGATCTTTGTCAGTGACCTACAATTATGACCCTAAATGCATATGTGAAGTTTTAAATAAATATCTTTAATAGTTATTGGGATATGTAAAACTTGCATGTAAACATTAACCAAGAGACTAAGTAGAAAAGGGGATATGAATCAGCCTTAATGCAAGATAGAGTTATGGAACTTGGTCAGTGACATACAATTATGACCCTCAAATTATGACCCTAAGTGCATGTGTAAAGTTTCAAGTAAATACCTTTGAAGACCTTTAACCTTTAACCAAATTTACTAAGTTTCAAAGGGGCAAATAATTCTGCAAATATTGCAGGCAGAGTTATGCAATTTTGCAAACCGATGTACATTGTTACTACAAAAAGTATTTTAAATTTCAATTGAATATCTCAAGCAATAATTGAGATATTTGACTTTACAAAAAAACTTTAACCAAAATTTCTAAGTTCCAAAGGAGCATAATTCTGTCAATATTGTAGGCAGAGTTATCCAACTTGTCAATCTGATGTACCTTGTTACTATAAATAAGTATTGTAAGTTTAAATTGGATATCTCAAGCAATAATTGAGATATTTGACTTTACAAAAAACTTTAACCAAAATTTCTAAGTTAAAAAGGGGCATAATTATGTCAATATTGTAGGCAGAGTTATCCAACTTGTCAATCTGATGTATCTTGTTACTATAAATAAGTATTGTAAGTTTAAATTGAATATCTCAAGCAATAATTGAGATATTTGACTTTACAAAAAACTTTAACCAAAATTTCTAAGTTAAAAAGGGGCATAATTCTGTCAATATTGTAGGCAGAGTTATCAAACTTGTCAATCTGATGTACCTTGTTACTATAAATAAGTATTGTAAGTTTCAATTGAATATCTCAAGTAATAATTGAGATATTTGACTTTACAAAAAACTTTAACCAACGCAGACGCCGACGCGGACGCTGACGCAGACGCCGGGGCGACTACAATAGCTCTCATATTCTTCGAATAGTCGAGCTAACTAGAAGTAAGTACATTTTGCAATAGGAAATAAATTCAAATCTTTCATTTTTTACATGATTCGTTTTTCTTCAAAATATCAGTTATATCAGAATTTTTCACGAAAATAAACATGAGTCGGAAGGTCTAAAGCTCCATTCATTGCAATTCAAACAAGAACTGTCAGTAGTACAGCACGCTCGACCATTCTTAGTGCTTGATAAAAGAGCCATGTTAATGTAAAATTTTCTAAGTTCAAAAAGGGCAATTTTTGTCCTCAAAGAATTGTATATAATTTCAACTTGTTTCAAAGCCAGATTTCAATGGAATATGAAAATATCTGAGGTGGTACCCAATCTTTAAAAAAGGGCTTATTCTGTCAAAATGCTTGATACAGTTACCTCCTCCTGTTTACAGGTTTGGGTCATGATGGTGAACATGTGTGCAAAGTTTCAAAGCCATATGTCAATGGACTATGAAAATATCTGAGGTATTACAAAAACTTTAACTTAAATTCAAGTCAAAAAGGGGCATAATTCTGTCGTAATGCTTTAGACAGTTACCTCTCCCTGTTTACAGGTTGGGGTCATGATGGTGAACCAGTGTGCAAAGTTTCATAGCCATATGTCAATGGACTTTGAAAATATTTGAGATATTACAAAACTTTAACATAAGTGGTTACGCCGACGCCACCGCCCAGTGGCCTCGACACTCGGGTGACTAGAATAGCTCTACTTTAAAAGAAAAGAAACGTCCTATACAAATATACATATTTTATTTCATTGTTTCTGTATGGTCAACAATAGAGCACATTAGATCATACATGTACAAATTTAACAAGATGATGCAAAATAAATATAATACGCAAATCAACAGCTAAAATACAATAAAATAAGGGGAACAACTCATGTTACACTTTAACCAATTCTACACTCAAAGAGAAACCATTCACATAATCAGAAATATAAATGGAATCAGGGGCAATAACTCAGTCAATCATCAAAAACACCAGTACCAGTATATAAAGGATCTCTACAGGACTATGAAAAAACAATTTTTCTGCAATAAAACTGTAGTACCTCTAGTTAATGAAAAGGGGGATAATCAAATTTTCTTAAACAGTAATAACACAGTTACTGACATGTAGTTTTTTTAACATATATAATGAATTAGAAAGAATTCTGTAGACCTAATAATACTTAGCAAACCAACAAAAATGAACCAGTTCAATTGCTTCATGATATCCGTAAACCACTCAGTTATATATTAAAAATTTCAGAGGTCTAACCTACTACCAAAACAGCATGCAGAGAAATCTAGATTTAACAATACTATTAACTAAATAACAGTTCATTTTTCAGCCGAATTTCAAAATATTAATAAGGAATAATATTAAAAATCAAATATAGAACTTTATATAAACAGTATTGCACTTTTTATGAATTTTTTTTCAGTATTACAAAATAAAAGTTGAATTTTAAGCATTATATAAAGTGAGTTTTTCAGTAACATGTAAAATGAAGGAACATAAGAAATACATTTTATAATTTTTAGTTTTCCAAATAAACAATATTTATCATCTTTTCAACCCTTTTCTGTTTATACTTTTTGCAATCTTAGGATATGTTCAGAAATTAAAAAAAAATACATAAGTACATGTTTAATCAATTATGGAAAAAACTAATTATATTGAAGTCTCTTTATAAATTTTGAAACATGAGCACAAATTATGATAACATTGAGAGACTTGAACATTTATGAAAGGTGCTTAAAATAATCTATAAGGCAGTTTTTTATCTATTCCAATTACTGAATGACCTTTCATAATACATCAAGTACTGTGTACTTGGCACATGTTATAAAAGAGAGATATCTGACAGATATTTTATACATTTAAACACTAAAATTCAGTGAGTTTAGACACCTAAATTTTACATAGACACGAAGAAAAGTTCATATTCTCCCAAATATTTCTCCTACACTGCTTAAATATGTTCTATAAATAAACTCCACATGTTTTCATTACCCTTTAATTAATCTGTTATTTGACAACTAAGGCAGTTCAGACAACTTAATATTTAAAGCATTTGGTCTTCAACAGTGTACACATGAAAAACCATACAAATGATAGGAAAATTCATACAAATGATAGGAAAAACCATACAGATGACAGGGGAAAAAAACAATGATAGGGAAAACCAATACAAATGATAGAGCAAAACCATACAAATGATTGGTTTTTAAACCTTACAAATGACTGGTAAAATCATGAAACCATTGGAACACTGTAAAAATGACAGTAGAAGCTAGCTAGATCCATTCAAATAAAGGGAATTTCATACAAATAACTTGAACTCAATGCAAAATAAAACCATACAAATGACAGAAAAAAAACCTCACAAATGACAGGGGAAAAATGCTGATGCTTAAATAAAATGCTGATAAAAATTAATCTGCTAGTAGCTATATACAGTATGAATAACTCTACAGTGACCATGAAAGATATTTCAAATTTTCTACTAATTTTACTTGTATTTTCATTGATTCAAGTATATAATATCCAAGTTATGTATGCCTGAAAAATCAGCAGCCACAATAAAGATGAATAGCTATGTGGAAGCCTCATTCACAACAAAATATTTAAAATATTCAGTCACATGACATCAACCTCTCTCATTCTTAACATTCAGAAGCGCTTTTGCAATTTAAAATTTCCGAGTCGCGAATCAATTATTTACAAATGTAAACACTAAAATTATTGCAGTTTCAAACACAGAGATACCAAATTGAAGTCACTGCTAGTGAAATGTTGTTATCATATCACATAATTAGTAAGCTTACCGATCCAATTAAGCCATTGTGAACAAATAAATTTTCATTTATCACAGAATAATTAATTCACTAGTTAAACAATAACATCAAAAGAGTTCATTGATTAATCTGACAGCACTGAACAAAATGTCTTACTTTTTTTGCCTTTCTACTATAATTTAACCTTTTCGACCCCAAAATTTGTACAATAGACTTTTCTTTTGAATTTGTTTTTGAATTTGGATGAGTCCATTTGTAATTTAGGCCATTTCAGTATCAAAATATTAGTAACAAAATTGTGATGTAATTTCTATATAGATTTTGCAGTACTACAATTATTTAACCTTTCCACCCCTTAATTTGTACAATAGACTTGCCCTGCCTTGGTCTTGGAACTGTACATTTATAAAGTAAGGGGTGTCAGTATCAAAATGATAAAAAAATTAACAGCTTATATTGCAATATTTATCAGCCTTCACAGAAATAATGACTGGTCTGGCTTTATACTGGTTTAAACAATCTAAAAGTAAAAGTTAATTGCATTAAAACAGTGTACAGGCATTCTTACATACAGGAAAGACATTTGAAAAAGAAAATATTTGATATAAGGGAGACAACAACTGAGACATTCTTAGGTAAAGCTATTTAATGCCCATTGAATTACCTCCCTTCACACTGAAGTTAAAGTTAATATCTCTATGACACACACACACTTCAACAAGCAAACTTTTATTATAGGACACTTAAAAACTTTCTAGTAAGGTTAAATCATAAAGAATTATTTCAAACGGCACACCTAAAGAAGATGTTCCAAAATGGTGAAGACAGATTTATAGTTCTAAGTTTCTCTCTCTCAACTTTTGAAAGCAATACATGTACATGTACATAATATGTTCAATATGCTAAAAAACATGCCACTGAATAAAAGGTCAATCTCCCATCTTACTACTATAAATTACATAGAAAGGGCCAGAACTATCTTGAATTAAACAACTACATTTTGTTTCACATCACTAAATTATGTAATACAGACGGATGCATCTTTTTACCTATATTTAACAATATGGTTTCTGTTGAAAGAACTGGTAGATCTATATAGGTTATGGGGTGACCGCAACTTATACAACCCTAACCCACAGCCAAGAGCACTTTATCCCCCCTCAAGCTTTGTATGATATAAGGTTTTACTAGACTGATAAAAATATCTCGCCACATTATTATCTATTGCCTACTTTTTATCACCTTTGATCAACACCTTATGGTAAACGAACACTTTACATATATATAATTCAACATTTTAACCACACCTGAATAGCCAAAGGCAATTAAGAAATGACTTAAAAAATATATGTGAACAAATGTGTGAAATTAGTGTTTTTTCTGAAGCATTTTAAGCCTATATACATTTGTACATTCATATTTATTTGTAAAAATACTATTTATTTGTGTATATATGTAAACTCAATTAATTATTTAATTAAATTAATTCATGTATTAATGATTTACTAAATTTGTAACTACATTTGCATGTATTTTAAATAATTGAGCATAGCGTTCTCTATTTTTGATAAAACCCATGCTATAATGCATTAGAGATCTTGCATTATCCAGAATTTCCAACAAACGACTTGATCAAAACAAGCCCACGATCTTTTCACAAATTATTTTAACTTTTGTTGATCTCAAGGCTTTACCCTCTCAATAATTATTGACTCAATTGCTTCTTTTAATGAATAACTCTTGAAAATCAACCTTTAATGTTGAATGGAAAATTTATAAAAAAAATTGATCAGGATTCAAAACATATCAATATCAATGAGGAATGAGACAATAACATTTTCCACACCACTGCTTGCAGGGCTGATGGAATTCTATACGAGAATCTATTATAAATATTGCCACAGCGTGTAAGATACTCTATCATATTGACTTATCAATTAGCATGGATGATTGATGCTGGTGTAATGTCTCTGTATTGTTTCACATAAAAACAATAGATTCCAAACTGCTCTAAACTTTTCTTTATATATTTACAATCTACAGTTGAGTTCACACAAAGTGCACTTGGTATGCACTACATGTGCACTTCAATGTGAATATCAAGTGAACTTTGAAGAGCACATTGAAGTTCACTTCCAGTGCACTAGACCATTTATGCACTGGAGAATGTTTCAGTTTGTATAGCAGTTACCTTTCATTTCAACAAATATGTTTACGACTTTCAAAAAATAGATTCACCAAGAAAAACGTAGTATGTATTCAGGTGCTGTTACCAGGCTACCAGGTTTGAGGATACAGCTTTTTGCATGTATATACTCTAGGCTTAATGAGGGTCCATCTGCCCTTTCAGGCACTGAGAGTACGGACCCCGGATATGACATCATTCATGTCCTTAAATATTATTATCTACCCAAAAGGTGACCTATACATTGTGAATTTAGTTATATGAATGATACTTTTTTAATTATTCAATGAATGATACTAAATATGTATGCAAGTTGATTTTTGTGATGATACTTTTTTGATGCACAAGGAGGCCAATGACATAAAAATTATGCATCATGGGAGAAAAATAAGGTATTTTCTTGATATTTCAGTTAAATATCAGTGTGACAGTAACTTTCTTACTATAATTTAATATACCATTGCAAGAAATCTTCATGTTTATCAATAATAGAATAAAGAATCATTTTTCAAAAAAAACCCCTTAAAGAACCCCCTTTGCATGTGGAAAAATTCAGTAGATTCAACTTGGTGAAGTGTTTATTGGTAAAGTTTGATAAAGCACAGTGATAATGAAAAATTAACAACAAATCTATCACTAGCATCAGATCACTGACTTATAAACTGTCATAGACTGAAAAATATTATCATCTTGATATGTATTTTTGTTATGTCCTGAATGGATGCAAAAAGAAGTAGTTGGTTGCTCTTTGGCCCTCATTTTTACTCAAAAGGGGGAGGTGAGACGAGAAAATGAAGGGGTTACCAAGTGTAAAAGCATCTTGGAATAACTGAGGGATATCCTTATTATTGAGTTTAAATCCTCATTAAAAGAGCTTAAAAAACCTAAATCAATGAGTCATCCAAACAAACCAAATCATACATTGGGAGGAAATTTCTATAAATAACATCATATTTTCTGAAAAATTCTTACACTCTCACTTACACTGTTTAAAAACAATTCATATTCTAAATACATGTACAATCATGTAGAATACATCACACGATGCACCGTAGAATAAAAACTGGCCGATATATGAGAATTATACAAAATGAACAATGTAAATAAATGATACAGTATTATATGAAGAACGTGTAATGTGAAGAAAAGTTCATGTGGTCAACACAAACAGTCATATTTCCAGACTATGATTTATTCTTAGTGAAATTATGTTCATAATATTTTGCAGTGATGTACATTTTAAGTTAAAGGGAAAAACAAGGTTAGAATAAAAACTTGATTTCAGAAAAAGAATACTATAAATAATAAGTCTTAAAATTTTCTGCCGCCAAATAATAATATTAAACGAATGATAACAAAATTTAAATCGCTAAATCACCGATTTCTACAAATCTGTAAGCGCGGCCATTTTGTGTATTGGCCGTATAAAAACAGGTGCGCGTGATGTCATTTCCCCACATCTTTAGATTCATGATAAATCTAGTTGAATCGTAAGGAAATATCAATATGATAAAGTATTGATCAGACAATTTTATTTTCACAGGAGGTGTACAGGAGATTTTTTATGGTTCAAAATACGTAACAATATCAAAAAAAAAAAAAAAAAATAATAATAAAAATAAAGAAACGTACGGCTAGCCAAAAGTTCTAGCCGTACGCGAGTCACGAACGACTAGCCAGGATGCACTGTATTGTCTAGCCGTACGTCAATTTTCAAAATTATATGGAAGTCGAACGTAATAAAATTGTTGATTTACGTGCTTATCATTTGTTGTTTAGTTTGTATGAATTATTAAATCATTTTTGTTTTTATTTTATTTTTAGCACATGAATCGAATAAAAAATGATCGGAGTGGAGTAAATAAATAAAAAGAACATTGAATGGAAAAAAAAAACGGTGAAATGCAAAAATGATTATATAATTTTCAAAACAGTAGATAAATATCGAACATAAAAGCACAGTCAATCAATTAATTAGCCTTAATTAAAACCTATCCAGGGACTGACAATAGAATTTTAGAATGCCTTTCACGTAACATACAAACTTTCCTTGATACAGTACCGTCGGTAATTGTCGCAATTATCAAGAGCCTAACAACAATCATTTTCAGTGTTTGTTTTTTGTTGTTTTTTTTTTCATATAAAAGGTGTCGAAAATTAAACTTAATGAATCAAAAAAGGATTATATATTATCAAAAATTTGTAAACTCTTTCAATTGGTGTAAATGCAAGCAAAGGCTATTTTTTCTCGACATCTTGCGATGACAAAGATCGATATATATAGCGATCAAGGCGATTAATCTCTAAAAAGTTTACATCCAAAGACAATTAATGCTGTTTCTTGGTTAAAATCCTCGCTTAAAGTCATAAAATAACATATGCATTTTCGACTTCCATAAAATTTTGAAAAGTGCCGTACGGCTAGCCAATACAGCGTGTCCTTGCTAGTCGTACGTGACTCACGTACGGCTAAGACTTTTGGCTAGCCGTACGGGCCCGTGCGCTAGCCACTTCCATTATAAAAACCCTACTAAAACGTGTTTTAATAGTACATATAATTCATTTTTTTGCAGTTTGATTCTGACTTTCAAATTTAACGGTGTCAACATATGTTATAATTGATGTACACATTTCAAAAATATAAGCAACTGTTTTGAAAAGTAAATTGTTAACATGTCTGTCAACGTATGATGCTGCGCATCGTAATCGTAGCCTAATATTAACTGCAAGCAAATCATTTTTATTGGCTGCTCAAAAATCTAATTTGCATAATTTATTCACACAATTGCTGGTTCTTACTACTTATGTCTAATATTGCGCATTGTCCATTTTAATTGTTCCTAATTTGCACCAAATGCTCCTGTCATACTGTGTACTGACGATTTTTATTGGCCCTTGTATGCCTCTGTGCCGGCAGACCTTTTGATCATGCACAATGTTGCCCTAATTGGTTAATCACCCTTGCCAAATATTATAATGACGAAATAGACATCTATTTTTTTACGCTTCATCAGTGAACTGAATGACCTTAGGGGGAAATCGGTTCCACACCTGTCAAATTATACTGTAGTAAATTACAGCACGTCATAAAATAGCAACACATTTTTTTTCAGTTACCAATAATCATTTTTAAACATTAAGTAGATTTATGATTTTTTGTTTTATTGGATTAAATTTACGGTAGTGAATGCGTATCTGTCGGGGAAAGGAATTTGGTAAGTAGATAACGTGGAAAAAAGCTTTGGGGAACTGGATAAACCCGAGAATATGCGTAATTATAGGGGAATGGGCAACCTAGCTGTTGGTACCAGTTTTGACTGGGTGCCTAAATAACTTTACGGACAGTTTTGTTTTCATACGATATAAGTCTGGCTGCCGATTTTCCTGCGCCTTTCTCATTTTTAGCGTCAATGGCGGAAAATCGCGTCCTCAGCATATTGGATTTAGTTGATATTTTACCTGAAAAAAAGTACATGACCGGCGATGTACCCTATTTGGACAGCTTGTCTAGCGAAAATTAAGTACAAAATAAAAGGATATATCGTCAATTTGAAGAAGTTTCTCGTAGTACCCAATGTAAATTTATGGTTTATCTTTGAAAATTAAGCAGTCATTGCTTAAATCATGTGGTGGGATCATCAGCAAGCTTGAATATCGGACAAATGATAATTAATGTCGCGGCGTCTTCAATTAATTAATTAAAGCAATTCAGTTCCATATGATGTTTTCATAAATAATATATAATGTACGCAATTTAATTAATAAGTTCTTCATCAAGATATATTTCAGTTGTACCAGCGTGTACACCTATACCGGAAGTGGGTATAACACGTCACAATCTCGGTCTCGTCTGTCTCGCGAGAATGACAGAACGCCAAAATGGCGGCGCCCATGAACTTATTTCTCAAGTAAAAAATAGTGTCTTTAAACACGAATTTCTCTCTTATATGGTTGATGTCAATAGGAAAACTGTCATGGTTCCTCTTTTTAAATGATGAATATTTATATTAGACAAACATCAATCCATCCATTCTTATTCCTTTAACAATATTTTTGAGTGTGTTTTTTTTAATAAAATAAAAATTTTAAGTTTAACTTAAGAATGGTGGCAAAGGCAACAACTATTTTAACATTTCATTTTTAGGATACATGTTATAAATAAATTTACCAGATAGTTGCTTTTTATTTGCTAAACTGTTATAATCAAAAATTAAAATTTCTTGTCCGACTATAAAATAACTTAACTTCACAGTTTCCATGGAAACATGTTATGTACAAAGTCAGTGACAAAAATGAACATTCATGAAATATAACAACAGGATGATGATGTAAAATATAATACATGTTTATGAATACTGGGTATATTTTTAATGGTAAATGAGGAAAAATGATATGATTTTATATCTTGATCAAAACAACAGCATTTCATTAAAAAAAAATCAAAAACTAATAAAATGAACAGACATTTTCACGAAGCCAGATTTTTTGCCAATATTAAATAAGTCAGGGGAAAAACACCAAAGGAACCATAAAAGCTAAAATCATAAAATTCTGCAAATATGCATCTGGGCACTTAATGAAGATTATTCTGTGAAATTTGAGTTGAAATAACCTTGGGAAATATAGGAGTGAATATTAATTTACAAGCCAGCCGCCTACTGTTATTTACCAATCAAATAACAAGAGTTTTCTGATGGAAAATCTGGTTAAAACATCGCCAAAATCTCGCAAAAAAAAACAACAAAACAAACTAAAATGATGATAAAATCACAAACAACATCATTTATTACACATGATAAAATACTGAACTTTTTATAAATTATCAATAAAGCCGTAAAAACAAAATAGTTACACGCATGATATATACACTCTTAAGGCAATCTACAATCTTACACCGAGTCGGAAAATGTTTAATATTATCAATTTAGTAATGTTTTGTTATCTGAATGTAGGAAAAATGGTTTGAAAAATTCAAATATATGAAACCGTATCAACCTATTGTCTAACTTAAATGAAATAAATTCCGATTTTCATACCAGTAACAATGAGACATGATGTTCTTAAAATAACTTTCAGTATTCCCAATTAAAATGCTAAGTAAGTTTTTTTTTCTTAATGCTGAAATTTTTTGCTGGAGTTATAGTAGAGTCTGTGCTTCAGTATAACCTGACAAAATTTGCACAGAATTTATATTTATATTAAGAGTAGTTATATTTTCAGTCAACAGCTAAGCTTCAAACAGGTGAAACTCTTAATCTCTACCTAGCATATTTTTTATGGGACTTACCTTTACTTTGAATTTGGAAAATTTTATTTATGATTTAAGGTATTTCAGTCTCAGAATACTAAGTGAGTAACTGTATTTAAAGTATTGTCTGATTGCACAGGCATGCAAGGCTGTCCTGGCTTTATTCTCAGACTGCATGGACATGCAATGCTGGCCTGGCAAAGCAATGCTGGCCTGTCTTTTTTAAAGATGACACTCAAACAGTAAATAAACGACACCTCTAATATACTTCCATCACAAATATAAACTGATCTACATTTTCATGTTTATCAGATATAATGTGGAAAATGATTATACTAATGAAGCTTCACATTCTTCCAAAATTTCACTTGCTAAGCTAACCGTCCTAAACTATAAAGTGTACAAGAATAACAATATAAGAATGACTAGGTTCACTATATGGTATGACTGAATAGACAAGTTTACTTGGAATAAGCAAATATCGACTGTATAATGAACTTAAGGCAAGCACATTCAAATTGATTCAATCAAATTAAGCATCACTGGTCACTCTCTTATACTTTCACAGTCACCCATGCAACTTTCACAGTTGCCCATGCATGATATCTTCATTTTTTTTTTGTTCATCATTCTTACCTGATGTTAGATAAAAAAAAAGTTTGCAATATAGATACTGCATAATATTACAGAACCCAAAAGCTTATCATGAAAAATTAGAAAGTATATAAAAGATGAGAAAGGAAAGGAAAAATTGTTCTTTATTTCTTCTGAGTTATGGCAGTGTTAATTGCCTTAAAACTGTAAATACTACTGTCTCATAAACGATTCAAAAGATTAACCCCTATTCTAATTCTAATATGAGAATGGTTGGAAATAGTTGTTTTTTTCTTCATTGTAAAATGAATTGACAGCAAATCTAGAAGATCATCATGCCAAAAAAAAAAAAAACCAAATCCGCCTATCAAGCCCCCTTAAAAGATACCTAAATTTATGTTGACTTCATTAAATTTCAATTGATAAAAATAAAACAATTGACTACATATTTCTGACAGCATCCCCTTATTTCCTTGTTTAATTTACTAACAATTATATTTAGTTTAAGTTGATAACAAATATCCTTAATTGAGCCTTGTCATCACAAAACCAACATAATGGGTTTGCGACCAGCATGGATCCAGACCAGCCTGCGCATACGCCCAGTCTGATCAGGATCCATGCTGTTCGCTTACAAACCGTATAACAGGTAAAGAAACTGATAGCGAACAGCATGGATCCTGATCAGACTGTGCGGATGCGCAGGCTGGTCTGGATCCATGCTGGTCGCAAACCCATTATGTTGGTTTTGTCATGACGCGGCTCAATTGTATAATTTTCTTCATCATATAAATTTCATAACAGCACTTCAATGCTCTCTGCACTTTCATTGACTCTCATATCTACTACTGTTCTATAAATAGAATCACCTAAATCTAGCTATATATACAAATATAACCCTGTAAAACCTAACCACTCATTCTTATAATAGGTCAATATATACAAAAGGTAAAACATGCACCCATCCTTCTCAAACTATTTTTTTTGTCTAAGAATAATGTTGGCACATGAATAAAGATTCCTACACCAATAAACTAATCCCTGGCTGCTTGTTGTTGTTATTGTTGAAATACGTTTTCCACAGTTGAAACTGGACCTGCCTTTTTTACATCTTTATGCACTTCTTTTAAAAAATTATCAGAACTTTTTTCATCTTAATGCACTTCCTTTTGAAATCATTAGACATCCTTTTTTTCATCTTTACAAAATTATTGGACTTGTTGTTCTTTTTCCCCATCTTTATGCAATTCCTTTCGACAATATTGGACCTGTTTTTTTCCATCTTTATGCACTTCCCTTAAAACTTATTGGACCTATTCATCTTAATGCACTTCCTTTTGAAATTATTGGACCTGTTTCTTGATCTTTATGCACTTCCTTTTGAAATTATTGATCATGTTTTATTCCCCATCCTTTCACACTTCCTTTAGAAATTATTGGACATGTTTTCTCTCTCTCTCCTTTAGACACTTCATTTTGAAATAATTAAATCTGCATTATCTTATTAGTCTTCCTTTTGAAATTATTGACCTATTTCTTCATCTTTATGCACATATAAAAGGCTTTCAGGTAATGTGATGAATCATGTAGTGTTTGAGCCAAATAAACTTTGAGAATGAGATAAAAATCCTATTTTGACTAAAAATATATCTAAAACATTCAAATTAAAACCATTTTTAGTGTGTTTCTCTATTTAGTATCATACACATTTTTCTTCTTGTTCAAAATTTCCTTTTTTTCATGCATGCCATTCAAGTGGTTTCCCAAATTCATATTTTCCATTACAATCTAGAGTGATGTTTTCTCAATAAATTAGGCAATAAATCACAGGACCAACAGATCTTGGTCAAAATCAAATCACAAAATCACCTTTAAGCATTAACATTGACTAATGGCATAAAAGGTGAAGGTGGTAAAAAGGAATCAGTTGATTTGAATATTTCAGTAAATGACAAAACTATAGTTTGTTATTGTCATTATGGCAGTATTTCGCTTTGATTTTCAATTTCTTGTCCTTCAATCACACACTGTTTAAATACTGGTACTTTTTTGTCAATATCAAATTCACCAGCCTTCATATTAGGAACACAAAACTTTGTATCTACTTCCTGTTTCCTGAAATACTCTCCAATTTTGAAGGAGAATTTTTGGCTTTCACTTCCTGTGGCAGATCTATCAAAAATCCACCAGGACAAGAATGCCTTTATAATCTGGCAAGTATTTATACACTTATATATAATAATTTCCTAATATAAAACAAGACCTCTAGGTCATCGTTTCTTTAAATTATTTGTGATCCACTCCAGTCCCTGATACAATCTGAAACAGAAAAGAAAAATTTCTCTTATTGTCTTTATACAAACATAGATTAATATGAACAAGAGGGCCATGATGGCCCTGAAGAGCGGGGCATTTTTAAACCCTTCTTTTTCTTAACAAATTGGTAACACCAAATTTAAAAGATGTTTATTAACAAAAACTCAACGTTATTTTTAAAAAAGTTTTTCAGTTTACCCAAAAATTAGTTGAAACAATGACACCCCCCGGGGATTTTACCCCGGATTTGAAAAATTAAGACATACTAGAAATGCGGCATTTTATCAGAATTTGTTTTTCGAATTTTTAAGTTTTTTGGTCCCACAAATATAAGAAATTTATGTAGGGGCGGCAATTATTGACCCCTTTTTTTTTTATTTGCCTTTTAAATACTAAAATTTAGTTTTAGTATCTAAACAGGGATTGGCCTAAGATGATTTTTTTTAAAAATCAAACAATTAAAGAAAAATCATTCCACGGATGACCAAACCATTTTTTGACCCCAGGGGCCAAAACAAATTTTTAAAATTATCACCCTCCAAAATAAAATTTATGGTCAGCTTTTGTCCCTTTAAGGGAATAAAAAATGATTACTAATGCTACTAACAATAAGCTTCTGTGGGCCCAATTATTGAAAAAAAAAAAAACCAAAAATTTCATTAAAAATATTTTTTCTTAAAAAAAGAAATTTTTTAAAATTTTACTTATCATATAAGGGAAAAATTACCCCGGGGGGCTACCCCACTGTATTTGAACCACTTGTAGACAACATGGTGTTCCCTGCTCTAAATTTTTGTTATTTAGTTTTTAAGAAAAATTACTTTAAGTTTTTTTTCTTTGGTTGGCAAAAAAAATCTGCTGTTTAAATCTTTAAAATTTCAAGGCAATAAAAATTCTTTAATTTATAAATTGACTCTCAGATTTTAATGAAGAGCAAAGTTTTTTTTAAAATTCGGCAAACCCCAGGATGCCAAATTACTGTTGAGTCAAAATAAGTTTAAACATACATAATACAGATTTAAATGTCAATGTATTCTATTTTCTACATGGATGGATGGATGGCTAAACAGAAATATGAACCTACCCTTCACCAGTTAGAGCACAGCATGCCTGTATATGCCAGGGTGGTCTTTTTATTGTTGTCAGATTTAAATGTTGAGAAATCTCAGCGGCTGACATTGAACCTTTGATGTTCCTTGTTTGTTGGCAAATATTAATACAGCTGACTTCTTCAAGTCCTAAAAAAATTACAGAGATATATAATTATTTATATATACATGTACAATAAATATAACCTCATCAGAATTTATATAAAAGGTCATCAAGAAGTAAGCAGAAAGGTTTTTTTTCCTTCCAAAATTTGGCAATATTTCCTCAGGAGTGCAAAATCAATCGTCTGTATTGCCAAACTTTTTTTTTAGAATTCATTATAAATTTTTAAAATATAAATATCATAAAGACAAATAAAGAAACTTTCAGATAAAATGGTCAAGGTAGTTCAAAACAAATTTTTCTCGCACTGCCTCATACTAGAATAAACCAGTTTAGAATGTTAAAATAGACCATAATTAAAATGTCAGAACAACTGATATTAACAAAATACATGTATATTGATTTATAATTATGAAACATACAAAAACACCAACAAGTAAAGATTCTACTTGAAACAGTCAAATTATAATATAATAGTATAAAGATGGTGTTTTTTTCATGACTTTTTATGAGAAACTTTACATTAATTTTTCTCTTTGATCAATGATGTAATGACAGTTAATGGATATGAATATTCCATTAACTTTTATGATAATGCTTTAACACACTGTAAAATATCCTTTTTTACAACCCTACAGCTGTTTGTAAGTCTAATTTTTATGCCAATTTCCAGTATTAATTATCAATTTCTCTGCAAGTGACTGACAACTAATCTCACATGATTTCCACTGACTTAGAAATATTGTGGGATAAGTAGCTGCAATCACTTGCTGAGAACTGGAAAATACTGGTCAGTAAAATATCAAGAAAAGCTGGAAAGCCGGTTTGGTGGAACATGCCAAGATATGACCAAAAAAGGTTAAAACTGGCGTAATAAATAAAACTACTGTAGCATTATAGCATCCATAAATGAAAGTTAATGAAATATTCATATCCCTTAATAACTGTTACAACGTCATGAATCAAAAAGATAAAATAAAAATTTCTTAACAACACCCTGTAATGATGCCTCTAACATAAGCCTACGACATAACATGCCATATTAATGCTTTCGTCAATAATTTATTATGGTTTTTAATTGAATAAAGCAGGTGTTATACTGAAGCTGAAGTAATTAAAACTCCAATTCCTGTTTTATAACATCTTAGTCGGGGAACAAATTGACATGAAGTTTTCTAACTTGAGCATTCTATGAACAGATATCGGCTTTCTGCATCACTTATTTATGTCAGTAAATTGAACATGCAAGCTATATACATTTTAACTTCAAGTTTTCCCTTCTCACTTTTTGTTTGTTATTGGTGTGTTTACGTTAAATGCTAGGTTGTAAATTAGCACGCCTCTCAATTTCATGATATTTTTTTTCCAGAGAAATTTAAACAGTACAAATATTGTCAAGAGATTTTACCATTTAGTCTGCTAGAGACATCATGAATGTGCTATATCCAATGTAAATCACACATGTTGGGTAAATAGTTTACACAAACAGTGATTTTTAAGACATACATTGTAAATAAGAATCTTTGTAGGTCTTGTCTATTGGATAAGGCCTTCATTCTCTTTCACATTAAAAAATGACAATCTACTGTTTAGAAATACTGTACTGTCAAAAATTGTCAGAGTAAAACATTGTGTTTCAACTAGTACTTCAATTCAGTAAATCCTGAGACCAGACACTCCCACTGCTGTTATAAGATACTCCCCCCTGCTGTTAAAAGACACTCCCCCTGCTGTTATAAGATACTCCCCCCCTGCTGTTAAAAGACACTCCCCTTGCTGTTATAAGTTACTACCCCCTGCTGTTACAAAATACTCCCCCTGCTGTTATAAGATGCTCTCCCCTGCTGTTATAAGATACTCCTCCTGCTGTTATAAGAAACTGTAAGATGTTGGATTATGGAAGATTACTGTGTTATATTTTCATACATACGTACCTCATTGGCCATCATTTTGCACAACTCTTCTTTGGTAATTGACAATCTTTCCCTATCTGTACTGTCCACCACCAGTATTATATACTGAAATATAAACAATGTCATCAGTAACTATATGTATAACTGGTAAAATTTGATCACGAAATCTAATTTACAAAAAAACTACTAAGAGGCTACATGCATATTTTCATTTGAGTGAAATATGAAATATATTTTCACACTGAACATCTGGATTTTCTGATCCCTGATAAAGGCCTTATACTGCATTTTGATTCTGATGGTAAATGCATGACTGGGAGTTGAACATATCCCCCAGTAATTTGGTGCCGGCACAAAACCACCTGACTGACCTGGATGTGAGGCTAAACACCAGGCTCAATTACCCCTGCTTCCACTTACAAGTCCTCAGGGTTGATGGGAGGGTCTGGGATGTTGCATGATTACACATATATGACACCCCTTTTTATATAGATACATCTTCATTTATATAGATACATGTATACATAAAAATACTCAACTTCAAATGAATTTAAATCATAGTTCATTCCCTCTACAAATAAATTTATATATATTTCTACCCTTCAAACAAGTTTTGTGGCGCTAAATATCTGCCACCACCCATTTTGTCAATTTGTCAATGCACTGTCAACAATTATCAACAATATGTTATATACAGAGTAAATATGATATCACAGTTACATTCAGGAATTAATGTATACAACCATGTTTTCTTACAACTACAGACTTTAACATGTTATCAAATTACACATCAAAAGTTTGAAAAGCAATTCAATATAGAGCTCTTAAAATAGTTCTCTTCTTGACTCAAAAAAGTTTTTTTCTGAATTAAAATGTTTGTCTGTTGAATGCTTGAGTTTTAATTTATTGTCCAATACATAAAACTACAGTATTAACTAAAGGATGTTAGAATGTTTATCATTTTGTATGTTGCTATTCATGTCACCTGACTATGAAATTTGGCCATCTTTTATATTTGTGTTGTCTGACAAAACTGTAATGCAAAATGGCATATATATTGCTCTATGTACATTGTTAAGTATAACATAGGGACCACATAAGTTCTGACTTCAAAATTTTTATGTACAAATTTAAAATATTTTGCTCTTTCATTTTGATGGGGCATTCCTGTCACAATAATAACAATAGGTATGCTGAAGACCTTATGTTAAGGTGACATATTCATTTGAAAGAATGCCTCATGTATGTAACTCCCTGAACTTTAAACCTTCAACTCGAATTCATCTACAAATCAAGCAAGACAGCAAATTACATGTATCTCACAAGCTAGGTCTTATTATAAGGTTCTAAACTCTGCATCAGGTATGCATCTTTGTGGTGTATATGGTCACACTTGTGTTTTAGTAAATGACTTCCTTTTGAACTTTTTTTTGAACTTTTCAGTATTTTAGTTATGATAAAATTATATCTTAATTGATATGCTTGATAAAAGATGCATACCTGATGCAGAGTGTAGAACCTTAAAATAAGACCTAGCTTGTGAGTTACATGTATTTTGTAAGATTCACTTACATGAAACAATTATGGGCAGCAAATGCATTATGGTTAAGAAGTATAATCAAAATCAACCTCGGGATCATAGGACAGGGTATGAATCAACAACCTCAGGATCGTGGGTTTGAATAAAAACCACATCAAACAATTTGCCACATCCAATTTATATACAAACTTGCAAAAAAGTGTCTATTACTACAGAATATTATACAATGCGCACTGACTGCTATTGCCAAAGTTAATTGGTGAACATAAATCCTCTCCAGAAATTCTGTCATCGGAGGAGACAAACGATACCATAAAACAAGATTGTAAAATCGTGACCGAGGTAAATTAAGACTTTATGAACATAATTCCACTGAGAATATCTTGTTTGTCCTTTCACCGATGTACATGTTCAAAGCATTACCATACACTGGGACAAGATAAACTTGCAAATAATCTCCCTGCAGGAATATAAAGATGGTGAAAGGTTTTTGTTTCAATTTACAATACAAAAAGGTTTTAACAGTGGGGAGAGGGACATTATGTGTGTGCCCGATTAGTTTAATTTTTTTATTTTCCTTGTTTTTTGTTTTTTTTCGTTTTTTTTGTTGTTGTTTTATTTTTTTTTCAAAGTAAGTCTAGATATATGACTTTTACTACAAAAGCGCTTGAAAAAGCATCAAAACAAGTTTATTTTCATTGGTTTTAGAACTATTATTAATTTCAAAACGTTAAGTCATATGATTTAAAAGATTCTCATATTACTTTCTCATATAATTTAAAATTTTTATTAAAACTCATCTAAGAAAATGCTATAAAATTTATAACAATTTTCATGAACATGTTAAATAAATTTTTATATAATATGTTTATGACAGCTCATGGGAGATCCAAAATATATTATATATAAGTATGAAACTTAAACAATCAAACCTGCAACTTCAAAAGCATAGAAAAGTATGAGCATGCTATCAAAAACACAATCCCCATGATGACAATGTAAAATATATATAAGGTCTAACTATTGTCATCTATGGTAAATGATTTTCTACCATACAGGGGAATTTTAAAACTCGTACACATATTTGGGTGGTTAAAATTACACCTACCAAGCTATAAATGTTAGTTTTGCCTATCAGGATCATATACTCACAAACTTGGTCAATAAATACAAATTCAGAATGTAATATATTTTGTTTGATAGAATTGTTTTGTTCATATTTGATCAGATAGACAAGACAGGAATGGACATTTTGTTTGACTGAAAATGTTTGACATCATGTTATCAGAGGGACTGACTGAAGGGACATCTTACTTATGTCTAAGGTTTCTTACCAAAGAATCCCCGAATTGACATTTTACTTATGTCTAAGGTTTCTTACCAAAGAATCCCTGAATTGACATTTTACTTATGTCTAAGGTTTCTTACCAAAGAATCCCCGAATTGACATTTCACTTATGTCTAAGGTTTCTTACCAAAGAATCCCTGAATTTCCTTTTTAACCACTAGATAACATCCATATACATTCAGAGATCCAAAATACCACTCGTCTACTTGAAATTATGAGTAGAATTTAAGAGAACTTGATGCAGGACGATTTGTACATTCGATTTGCAGGACAAGTGACACTAAAATATTTTTTGATGCCTGACATTGTTCAATGAGAGGAAGTCTTATTTTGTTATTTGCCTACCTGAGCGTTAGTGTAGTATGTATTCCACGCAGAACGTAGAGACTCCTGCCCACCTATATCCCACATCAAAAAGTGTATATTTTTCCATACCACTTCCTCCACATTACTGCCTATGGTTGGTGACGTATGTACAACTTCATTCATTAAACTGAAATAGAAAACAGTAAAAATTGTGAACAATATTCAAGAAAGAGGACGGATTTCAACTATATTACAAGAGCTATATAATTAATAGTAGAGACTGTGATATGTTACTTTCCAAGGAACCTTTAGAAAAAGGTCATATATAACAGGGAGTCCATGGGGACCAGACAATTAGGGATATGGTATAATTCAGACCATTTATATAGGAATACAAGTTGAGATGGGGGGGGGGAGTGAAACAAGAGAGTTGCTGACATCCGGGGGTCGCTCAGGCAGTCTCTACTGTATTCAAAGCTTGATTTATATATGTAGCAAAATTGATATTATAGAAATTCAGCAAGGTAAAGAAAATAAAGAGCTCCAGTTACCTTTAGCTTGCAAGCAAGAGATATTTTAACTTTGTTTAAATTTGTTAACATAGACTCATGTATGGAGGCAAAGAGTACAAAAACACTATTTATGAGTATAATGACCACAAATCAAGTGATGTAGGGGCATAAATTATTAGTGTGCTACTTGTACTTTGTTACAATGATGATAATCTAATATATAGAACTTACAACTGGTATAATATAGTAGTTTTTCCTGCATTATCTAGGCCAACGATGATCACTTTATGTTCTGAAAGAAACAAAACAAATACATGTAATAAAATTGTAACAAGAATACTTAAAATATTACAAGCTCGTTTTATTTCAGGCCACATTAATATGTTATAATTCATACATGTTCATTGTATAGCAGAATTCCAGTTTCCACTGGTCAAAATTTTATACAATATCATAGATGCATATGTGCATTATTTCGGAGCAAACGCCAGAACCATGGTTCCGAATTCACCTTCAAGCTTTACTTGAACACCAAGTGTATATTTTCTTTAATTTGATGTATGGACAAATATCCTCTTTGAAGTGAGATTCTGACCCTAAACTGCTTCTGACCCTAAACTTAAGTTGCAAAAAAATCTGCTTAATTAACACACCAAACTATTCTGACTACAATTAACAAACCCACCAACTTAACCCAGCAAATAGCTAAATAGCTTCCTCTAACCAGCAGCAGTGAGGGTCAAATGATTTAAATTATAGCAACCTTAACCCTTTCCATGCCTTTAATTATAGCTAAAGATCTAAAATGGACATCTTTCAACCTGAACAAAACCATTTGAGCCACGTCATGACAAAACCATCATAATGGGTTTGCAACCAGCATGGATCCAGACAAGCCTGCGCATCTGCGCAGTCTGATCAGGATCCATGCTGTTTGCTGTCAGTTTCTCTACTTGTTAAGGGTTTGTAAGCGAACAGCTTGGATCCTGATCAGACTGCGTGGATGCACAGGCTGGTCTGGATCCATGCTGGTCGCAAACCCATTATGTTGGTTTTGTTGTGATGCGGCTCATTTATCATAATTATTTAAGGGAGAATGTCAAGATGAATACATGTACTGACAGAATAGCAGAAAGTTCAGACCATGATCAGATGGCAAGAATACCACAGCTGATCTTGGTCTGCACTGGTGGGATCGCATGGGTAGATTCAGTCATAACCAGCTGGCTAAAGTGTTAAACCACTCAGCCATTTATCCAATGAAGTCATTCAAACATATATCATTTAATATTTTTCTTACATACACCACTCACTCAACTTTTTTTGTTGTTGTTGTGCTTCAATTCATTATATGTATATTTATACTCTTGCTGTAGCTTGGATAAAACATTGGCTCAACAAGTATTGTGTTGAACTTAAGTCTGACCTTTTGTGGTATTTGACCTACATGTATACTGTTTTACTTTCTCTTTATCATCTTCATGATACTATCATCACACTAGCTTAAAGCTTCAGTTTTTCTTAGGGTTAAATAATAATGCTATTTTTAGATAAATCGTTTTCATAAAATAATAAAATCAAAAGAATAAAGGTGAAAAATGAAATTTGCGGACAAAAGAATACATGAACAATAAGGAAATCCCTCAATACTAATCTACCGGTCTGCTCCTCTATATTTAAATAAGTAAAGCGGACGGTTTGTTTCCTGATCTTCTATTTTTAGAAACAGAACATCACTGACATGTTATAAATAGCTCTTGGGACCCTGTTTTGAAGAAGGCTTAACAGTGATAAGGTGCATTTTTCCAAGATAAAATTACTGAAATACCAGTAGTTTGAAACAACACAGAATTGTTTAAGTGTAACTATTTCCTTGAAACAAAACAAAACATTATATGAATGACATTAAAGCATACCTAATTAAGTGTAAATGCCATTCTTTACACATCATTCTCACTGTATATAATATGCAAACATTTATCTCTCTTAAAACAGCTTGTTATTTGCATTCTATTTACATATGAAAAGATTTCATGGCATAAAACAAAATTATATATAGATGTACAAGGACAATGCACGGAATTTTCACCTTATTACCACTGGAATTGGCAAATTGGCCCTACTGGCTCTCTTTTATCTGGTGACAAAGGCAAGTCTGAAGTCTCCATCTGTGAGAGAGCTAATTATTAATAAGATAAAAGCAATGTTAACCTTCCTGTCACACTGCAGAAAACACTCACATCTCTACATTAACAATAATCAATCATACAGCATTATGGTTAAATAATTTAAACACTATATACCTCACCAGTTATAATGGCAGTCTACATGTATATGACAGTTGAGACAGGGTCAATTAACAGGCTAATTAATGTTGTTTACCAGGGACTTGAACTTAAGTACATGTGTGTATTTTGTGATCATAGGTTAAAACAACCATTTGATGTAATGTCTAAAGTCCGTTTATCCTGTAGGAAAATTTAATAAACATCTTCCCCACTCTTCGTTGAATTTTTGTATCATTTTAAGTACTATATTGTATAATATAATATGAGACACATTTTTATAGCAATATGCAAATTCATGACTTTATACTACACTCTACTACTTTATTTTACTACTTCAGCAGTTATTTTATTACTCAAACAGCCAATTTCTTCCTAAATGAGAAATTTGAGTGTTAAACTTGGATAAAAATGAATAAATACTTTAAAGGACATCAAATTATTGTTAAGTTGTTTGAAAAGCCATTCAATTATCATTAAAGGCATTTATATGTATTAATATTTGCATGAGGCAGATGCCTCTATTAGAATCAACCTTAATTTCTTCTAAATTTTGGGGAATTTTCAATGTTTAATTTGAAATTTTCAACTATTTTGCTTATTGTAAAAAGCACCTATATTTGGTAGATGTATTTTAGGCAAGAAATCACTATCAAATTGTATTGATACTGTGTCACTCTTACTGCATTGTATTAAATTTTAGTCATATATGAGTCACTTTAAAGTATATGTACCTTAAAAAAATGAAACTGTGCCTTAAGTGATGACATTAGTGTAATAAGTTTCATTTCTTGTTATGAAGTAATATCAATTTACATTCACTGCTTCACTTGCACAAGTTTGTTAGTGTAAAGAAAAGGTTAAATGTACGACAGCATTTTCCTATTTTGTCTTGCATTTTGCTAGTTTGCGAGTGCTCAATTCCAGCCACTGACCCGACACCAAAACTGTATTTTAATTTACCAGCTTCATATATTTTCACAGTTAATAAACCAAGTAACTAACACCTAATTCAAAGTAATGCCAATATAGCTGAATTGTCTCATGTCCACTCTGATTTATATGCAGGAAATTCTGTTAAACTGAGGTGGGAAATTATTGACTTCCAGACATAACATGAGATAAAAATATTAAGGTGATAATTAAGAATGTGTGATATTACCAGAGCTGTCAAAGTAGTAACATTTTAGTAGCTACAAAACAACTAACAATACATGGGTCAGATTTGTAGTAATCTGATAAAGCAGGGCTTCTATTAATGTAATTTTGGGAGTAATCTCCTTTATTTTGGCTTACGACTTCCAAAATAGACTTACTCCGGAATCAAGAATATTTTGGGTTTTTCCAGGCATAATTCCGGGGGTACAAACAAACTTTTACAGTTACAGCTTCGAAAATATGTGCAACAACTTATCTTTTGTGACCAATGGTAAACTGTGAAGCTATAACAGTAAGAGTTAGTTTGTACCGACAAACATTTGCCAAGTTCCGGAATCCGGATAACATCTATTGTAATGCTTTTCTTTCTTTACCTATATAATGATATATATCAATAATCATATTGATATAATGTGACTCCCAATATCAGAGATTTTGCAGTCTCTAACCTCCAGATTTAGGAACTTAACGGAAGCCCTATGAAGTCTAAAAATCTCACCTGTTTTTATTAAAAAAAGACGACCAGGATGGTATAATTTTCACTTAACTGAGTATGTCACAGACTATGGCTTTATTTACATCTGGTGATACTCGGATGGGTGTGAGTTGTAATATTTGATAAAAAGTACAAAGTTCCCGGTATATATATAAGTTCACATTCAGCGTTTGTTTATGTAACTTTCATCAGGTGATTTAAGTTTTAACATGCTCTTTTTAAACTAGTATTAAAAGTTAAAAAACTCAAACTTGTGTGTATTCTAAAGAAGGAAACATTTATTTGTTTTCAATGGCATACATTGTAATGGGCCATAATAAATTTCTGTCAGACAACTTATATACAATGCATATCATAATATTTCTATCTCAGCCTATCAAATTTCTTAACAAGGTATAACATTTTTTGGTCAGCATAACCCCTATGTACAATATCATTTTCTTTACATATATAAATATTGAATTATATAACTGACCTATATGGTGATAACATGGCCTAGATGTATTTATTCTCACATAACCAAGATTGCCACTATGTTTAATGCAACGCTGATTATGAACAGACTCTGGACAAAACAAATAGGTCTCACTATTTATAGATAACCCTATCTACCTTAGTAATATGAATTATATAATCAAGAAAAATATAAGCACTTAAAGACAATGGTCTAGTTTGAGGAAAGAAAAATTTTAGCATGCTTACTCAAGCAGGAAAGTTGTAAACCACAAGAATATAGTAATTTAATTATGATGTTGGTAAATAGTAATATACATTGTAAATGTCCTATTTCAAGGTCAGGGTGTAAAAACAAAGAATCTTGCTTTTCCATACTGACTTTTAAATTAATATATAATATTTCACATTCAGGGACAAGTGGTAATCACTAGCAGTGTAATTATTTTTTATAATTATGTAACTAAATGTTTACACCTGGAAAACCACAAGAACTAACAAAGGAGGTTGGTCATGTTTTGTAGGAAGCTATTTAACACTGGTTGTGGTTTAAATCACTGACTGTGGTCTAAATTGCTGACTATTTAAATGAGTTCATTCAAAAAGTGCACTGTACTGACAAATTCAGGAAAGACACAACTTGGCCTTTGTTAAAAGAAGGTCTTTGAACTTAACACTGAAGTTTAAAAAACTTTACACTGAACAAAGAACTTTAAACATTTTGAGAACAAAGAGCAGTCGTAAGTTTACACAGTACATGATACATATATGTATTTTGAAATAACTTAAAAATTGAGCTGGCACTATAAATAACGTAACTGTGACAAAATAAAGAGTTACATTTTGATAACAAAAATTTCTATGGTTTAAATCACATTGCTATTTTGGTGTATACAATCATAGGAACTCGAGAACGGGACCGCAGATTGCGGCGTATATTTTCGATCTTGTAACGGTGTTTAAATACGTTTCTGCTACATCTAAATATCTTTAAGTATTATCCGAGTGTATGGACTCAAAAAATATATTATCAATTGAACCCAATCTGTCTCTTTTAAAATTGGTCAAATTTTACGGTATTATAAAAAAAGACAAGGAGTGACATCCGCCATTTGCCGCAACGTTTTCGGCATGAGTTTTTCCCCTTTGGCTACAATTGATTACTATTTTTTCAGAATTTTGTTCCCGTTATTTTTGTCAACTATCAGGTATCGTACGGATATAACGTTAACGGTTTATTGATTGTACACGTGTTGACATGTATAGGCGGCATTATAACCGGCGCATTCGTGTATTGATTTGTTAAAATGGAGAAAACAGACACTTTAGTAATATGGTCCAACTGATTTTGTCCAACTGAAAAAAGGAATATTTAAACATGATCCATAAATAAATATTTTAGGCACTCATCTCGTATTCATTACTAGAAAAATTAAAACAAAAATCAAGTATATCAAGGGGGGTAACTTACGCCGAACGTTGCGGCAAATGGCGGATGTCACTCCTTTTTTTTTTTTCAAATATACCGTATATTTGACTGATTTTTAAATTAGCAGATTATATTTAATTGAGATTAGATAATTAAAGACCACCCGCTCGCATAATATGAAAAGATATTCAAAGGTCGGACAAACAATATGTAAAGCCGGTACGGATTCGGATTTATGCGCCGCAATATGCGGTCCTGTTCCAGAGTTCCTATGTATACAATACTGTCAGGAATGTACCTTGACCTTTTTCCAACATTATTCTTAAATTAACAATAAAGAATGAAGGTAAAACTATGAAAAATATGAACATTATCTCAATATTGACAGAGATGTACCGTAGTTCCATAACATTATCTATGTCTCTGCTATTGACTTGAATCAGTGGCCTCATTTTTTTACAGCCACAGTAACTTGTTTATTATAGCAGGGAGAATTAAAAGGCTTCTTTCCCAAAATGTAATTATCTTAAAAAGAACTTTTCCCCTTAAACTCAATCAAAAAATATTTCTTTTACCATCCCCTTTTACAAAAAAGATTGTTATTTTTCTCAAAGGATCATAAAGGAAGGACCATTTCAACTATCTATGAAAAAAACCCAACAAGCCTGATTATTACTATTAAAATGTATATATCATATCATACACAAATCTACTATCCTAGCAGGGAAGTACAACCAATCCTGGATATAACATTGAATCATTTACATTGATTTCAATATGATTTCTATTCAATAATAGACAGTTACCCCCTTTAACTGGTCATTAATTACACCATAATTAGTTGTGTACAGGCAATAATAATCTCATTACCAGTAAGATATGACAGGTGTATATTATCTTGAAATACAACCCTTAGGGGACATGTGACAACATATTTAAGTGCACAATCAGTGTGACTCAGTGCACCATCATGTAATATTCTTTTTACAATATCTCATGGCCTTGATATGTCTTATAAACCTACATGTATTTGTAGGAAAAATAAGTTTCACCTTCAAAAGACTTTCATTTTAAAAGTAATATTAAACAGAAATCATTTTTTTTACTGAAAACTTTCATTAAGTTATATTAAACAGAAATTAGTAAACTCAAATAATAGTTTTTAATTAAAATACAATGGCATGAAATATTTACTATATATGACATATAATATTGTCATGGTAATCTCTTACAATAAAGACAAAAGGTTGCTCCTGAAAAAAAGATCATTTGTTTAATCAATACGTAATTAATATACATAAACTAGAGGTAGCGGAGGACTAAGAGAAACCACACATCACCACCTAATAGGTTAAAATTATTTATTAAAGTCTACAAATACATATGTTTAAAAATATTGTATTTAATGTAAAAAGAACCATGGTCCATTTTGCTTACATATATTTAATTTTGCTAATGGTAAAAAAATGAAAGTGGTTCACCAATCAATTAACAGTTTAACACTGACCTCTAGACAAATACAATAAACGTATTCGATTTAAAAGCATTTAAACATATATTTTGAAATTTTGTAAAAAAAAACCTTAATTTTTTTTCTACTGTCATTTGAACTGATCTATCAAAATAAATTTATAATAATAGATTATGAATTAGTTCTGATTCGCGAATTTACATCTCTTGTTCTCTGGAAAGAATTTGAATGTTCATACTCTTTATTGTCCAATAATAGTTTCAGAATAAAGTAATCTATTTAACCATAAATTAAGGAAAATATACTCACATATCATTCATTAAATAATTGTGACTATTAATTTAATTTGAGCATTTACATTCTTTTTTAATTACCGAAACCTCATTGTTTTTCTAAATCATTTGACAACTTCAATAGGAACAATTTCCTTTAAAAGCATAAACATATTTTTATATTAGCTTCTCTGTAAATAGATTTAATTATTAAGTTAACTTATCTAAATATATGTACACCACTCTTACCTTCATTTGTGAACAAATTCCACAGTCTCGTAAACAAAAGACCCATTCTATTCTTCTTTCAATGAACACAATTATAAAGTCAAATATCAACTAAATGAACACTCTTGGATTACTCGATACTAAATTTTCCCATTTCAGGTTGACTAGATCATGACTAAACAAGGAATTCCAAAATTTTCAGTTAAATGTTGTTGACACGATACATCGGAAGTATTATTTAATCATTTGCTGCGCTTGCGCGGTATGAAAAAAAAACTAGACTAAATGCCGTCCAATCCGTTTTTTGTCATATTTGACTCGTGCAACCCGTGCTTGCTGCATTGAGTCACTGAAGAAACTAAAAATCTTAAGATTTTTTTCACAGCTATAAAACTAAATTATAGATTAAAGTCGATAATATATCAAAAACTTTACGTTGTCCTAAAAAGAAATCTCGCGAGGCTTTGAATCAAATATAAGCCGTCGCTACCGATACTAATACTTGGACAACCGATGTTATGTCAGAGGTAATGTTCCTGAATATATTATTTAATTAACGATTTTCCTTTGCAATCAGTTTATGATCAAATATTATTCCATCTGATTTAAGGTTGTTACATAAAACAAAACTGGCCACTATTCAAGTAAATGCCATTTATGTGAATTTAAAATAAAAAAAATATATATCAAAGCATTCCAATTATATGAATATGTTTGGAACTTTAAAATTATCCCTACAGTGCATTTTTGATGTCTTGGTGAAGTTTCAAAATTACCTTTTAGTTATGAATTATAATATGATCATCTATGAAAGGCTTAGGCCTACTATACTTACGTGCACAATGGACGACAGCACTGAATGTTTAACCAGATGATAATTGGATTTTTAAAAAAAATCTTATTTAGTAAGCCCGATATGGTCGCTATAAACAGGTAAGAAAGTCTCTTTTTAGTCATCTTAGAAATTCATTTTATACTTTTACGTAATACTATGTGATACATTTGTAATTCTTAATCATTTGATTGTTCAAAGTGTTATTCCAGTGTATTTTCAAGAAATTTAACAATCTTATCCAGAAGTTCAGAAATAACATGCAAACTAGCCAAAAATGTATTTTAAGTAAATGATTCATATTCGGCTATATCGGGGTCTTTCTACTAGAATTTTTATTTGAATGACACTGGTTACATGTATGCATATGATACTCAAGTCTAAAATCTGACGTCTTTCTAGCTAGAATGCCGAAGACCGGAGACCGTCGATTAGTAGTAACCGGTGTTTGCGTAATTATATTCAATTGTGAATTTTACATGTACTTACTTATGTTTTTTGAACATTTGTTTTATAATCAGAGGTTATAATTGAATTGCAGTTTAAAACAAATTATTTTGATAACTTGCATATCACAGATGTCTCAAACACTTTAAATGTGATTTGTAATGCAGATATAGAAAGAGAGACATTAGCCAGCTTTGGCATGAATGGCTTTGGAAGTTTGGTAAGAGCAAAGAGGACAATATTCAACCTTTAATCGGTTTTATCTCATAAAGAAAAGTACTTTGAAGATTGCTCTTAGAAATTGTCTTTTGCAAAAAAATAATTCGAAACATTGTATTTTTATTGATTGTTATTGTGTTTTTACATAATTTGATGAGATCATTTAAGTGACATTTAGCATTTTTAAGGGCAAATGTCAAAATCAAGAACTTATTCCTTTACATTACTTCACCTAACAACACTGTCATACTACTAGTTTTTTCTTTATTTTACCTGTATATTAGATGGGCAAGGTTCTTGTGTAATTACTAGTTAATACCTTTGAATTCAAGTAGTGGAGAGAAATATTTTTGAATTACTCTGTTCTTTAATAATTAAATTGATAGACTTACAATGTACAGTAACTTACTGACAGCATCTCCCAGTTTTGTTTTCATTGTTTGTGAGTATCGAGAAGAAGATTGTACAATAATATAAAGAGGTTTTTGAGTTGTGAAAAGATCATTATTATAGTTGCGAATATGAAAAATTCGGTAAAACCTTCTTTGTTTATAATTTATTGTAGTTACAATAGATGTACATGTAGTGAAAAAATAGTAATTAAAAATGAAAATATTTCACTTTTAAGATGAAAAAATAAACAAAAAAAACTAAAGTCAACGTTCAGGGATTTGTTTATATTAATGTCACATGCCAAAAACCTGTTGGTGAATATATATTAGATATGAAAATATGAAATTATGTATATTGACATGTACTATTTCATTATTTATATTGTATGACTAAGATTATATTTTGATTTTTTTTTATCATGCCATAGATATTTACTTTAAAAGTTGCATTTTGAATAAGCAATTAAGTATCAATAAATAGTGTTTTTAGCACATGTTCTTTAAGTATGTTGTTATATTTTTCAGTTGAAGTATTAAGTGAAAATCTGTAAAGGGACAATATGGAGTTTTGTACAAACGGCACAGAATTCACTGAAGTGTGGATTGATGAGGGGCTTAACCAGTGCTTCTTGAATACAATAACATCATCAATTCTGTTCCTTTTCATCTTTGTTTTTGGCTGCGTTCAATGCTCCATGTATAGGAAATACGCGACCAAAATCGACAAGAAGTATGTTAACTCCAATTTTGGTTCAGTGGTGCAGATCTTTTTGACGGTACTTCTTGTACTGGAGTCGCTGTCTCACATTGTGACGAAAGATTTGTTGAAAGAGAATGGAGGAGTTGTGGGCGTGGACATTCTTACATTTCTTTGTTTGTTTATTGCGTGGTCAAGTTCTTTGAAAGTTTTGTCATTAGAACGAAAACAGATGTTACCTACAATTCCGACAAGGGGACATGGTTTACTCCTTCTTGTGTTTTGGACCTTGGCATTCCTCAGAGAAAACCTAGCTTTCATCAGCTGGTGGAGTCATTCATGGTTCTGGTATTTTGACAGGTAATTTTGTTGTTGATATTTTATTATCTAGTTAAATCAGCCCATGTTCATGTTGGTAAATCATTTGTTCCATTTTGCAGTGAGTTTTGACACTCATATGAAGAAGTTATTTATCTAGGATAAAGCTTCAAAACTTCTACCGAGGTGCTTGCTTGTGTCTGTAACATTGTACAAATGGGCACTCAAAGATTTCTTCATCAGTAATTATGGAGTGTTTGCTGAAGGACCTTTATAACGGTGTCCATGCATAAAAAACTTAAAACTGAATGTTAAAAAATTGTAGTCATTTATATTTGATTAAATAAAAACCTGTAACAGCATTGCATACTGTAAGAAAATTGTATATGTGTACTACTAGTTCCTGAAGACTTACTGTTTGTGTACTGCAACTGCAATGCTTTTTAATACACTGAGTATGTTTATGAAATTTAATATTTGTTTGTTTCAAAGTGTATCTGAGAAAATGTCTTATTGTTGAAACTGGCATGTTGATAAACATATTTTTTTTTCTGTTTTTCAGTGCCTCTGATCATGCTGAGTTTATACTGTGGGTTGTAAGATATTCATGTACCACACTTTTGTTCTTGCTTGGCCTAAAAGCTCCAGGATTACCTATCCATGGTTACAGAGCCCTGCAGTCAGAAGATGATGACAAAAAGGTATATTTTGTCTTGAAATACACCTAACTTATTTGTTAAAGAGAGTTAATATAGTACTGTAACATTCCTATCACACACCACTCCCCTAAAAAACGCCCCCAGGTTTTTTGATATGAAAAAAATCTACTCATCAGTGCTGAACTCCTGAGTAAATCCATAATTTTATTCGCATCCTTCAAAATCCATTTTATTCTATAGTAAACACAAAAATGTATCATATAAACTTGAAAATCTTAACACTTTTTAATGTTATTACCAACACTTGCTAATACTGAATGTATTTTTGATGAGTTTAGATTTAGGAAAGACTGTGTGGTAATAAAAGCCCTCCTTTTGGAAAATGTTTAGCCCCTCGGGTGCGTTTAATAAGAATTTTACGGTATGTCTGCGATACATTCTTACAGTTAGTGAGTTACTGAGTAGTTACAGAGCCGAGTATTTGCAAGATTTTGATAAAACTTTGTCTAGCATTGTTTTATTTAAGATACATACAGTTATGTGTGTTTGTTATGGGTGTTTTTTTACATTTTGTAGAATAAGATATAGAGTGAGCCCTTGGATATATATATATCTTCATAGTATCTTAGTCGTTTTATAAGAATGGAAAATATTTCACTGTCCAAAGCCCATAACTCTATCACAGATTTGACAGAATCATGGCCATTTTTGAACTTTCTTTATTTTTCAGGCTCTTGTTTTACTATTGAGCACCAAGAATAGTTGAACATGATGTCCTATCAACAGCTTTTGTTTATTTTAATCTTCTTTTTTTTCAAGGGAGATAAATCTGGTAGACATGAAGGTTCAACATGGAGTAATGTTTTGAGCAAGTTAAAGATGATGGCACCGTATGTATGGCCTAAAGGAAGCTGGTGGAGACAGTTAATTGTGCTAGGGTGTCTCCTGATACTAGGGGCTGGGCGTGGAATCAATGTGTTTGTTCCTATTTATAACAAATATATAGGTAGTGGTTTTACTCTGAAAAAAAAAAATTATATGTTTACATGTTAAACACAATAATATTGCATTTATATATTTCATGTATTTACCGTATCAATTACGACACAGGTACAAATTAAAACATTAGAAATCTTTGTAAAGATTATTAATAATGTTTGTATTTAGAAAATAAATGCTAAGAAATTCATAAAAAGTTCATAAATAACAAAGTAACTGATCCTTGTAAATCATACTGATTACCATATTTTTGCAGATTTAGGTAGCCATGTAACCTATCTGTGTGTCTAATATAAAGTATTAAAGCTTCCTTTGTTTGTTATTGCTCAAAGAAAGGAATTAATTGAAAATTATAGGTCATTGGCCAAGACTTAGTTGCTCTTTGTAATAAATTCAGAAGTGGACCATTGTAGAGAGGCAGACCTCTAAGCTGTAAGGTCATTGCCCTTCTGTTTTGAATTTATGAACTTCGTTGGAGAAGCAATACCAAAAGCTGAAATGAGCAGTGCACAATTTAGAGACTGGCAATTTGAGTGGCAAGACGTTGAAAATGTACTGACTATCAGTAGTACAAGTTGCATACTAGGCTTTTCATCAGGCTAATATATAATAATGGCAAGGTTGTTCCATATTTCATTGCAGTATTGTTATATTTTTTGTGTTCTTCAGGATAAATGATTCCATCACATTTGTGTTGAAAATTGAATACTGCTTATGCTGGTGATGGGGGCTAAAAAAGATGTTGCACTTATACATTATATCTCATGAATAAATTTAATCAAACCAAGTCTGCAATTTCCCTATAACATTGATGCTTTTGAAGGATCACTCCTTGCCCAGATGTTTTACTACTTATGTTCTTATTTTCATCTACCACTGTACACATTGGTATTCTGTAATAATTTCAGTGAACAGTTTAACCTATGACCAGAAGACAACTGTTGATGGCATGCTGGGAGTGAAGGTACCGGAGTTTAGATGGGACTTTATCTGTATATATAGTGCTCTTCTTTTCTTTAAAGGAAGCAGTGGAGGTGAGTTGTTAATATTTGTTTAAAGGTCAGCAACTTCTGTGAAATTTTATACACCCTTTTCTTAGGGATGGGGGTGGTGGTAGAGGGGGGAAGCATATAGATTTCACAAAACAGTGAAATGTGGGAGCTTCCATGTCCATAAATCCGTGTCCTGTGGACACAATTCTTTTGTAATGGATTTGTTTTGCTTTGCATTTGGAGCTGTCCTTTGGAAATGTATGGGTTTTTTGATAATTTCAATATAGTCACCTTAGTGCAATAACATGTTCACTCCTTTTGAATTATATAAGGAGTTCTTTTGTTACTGCACTAATGTGACTATATTAAAAAAAACAAAAATTAAGCCATGAAGAGTATAAAGCCTGGTCAGACAGCACAGATGTTCAAGCTAGCCTAGGTCTATACTAGTGACAAAGGCTGATCACTAGGTTCCTACAGGTTCATGCTAACTGTGATGAATTTGAGGGATTTTGATCTGACAAATGATACAATTGAGTAGCTAGCTGTATAACGTGTGATTCAGACTGCACAAGAGTGCAAACTGACCTATATGCTTGAACTTTCAATGCAGCACTGTCCAGGCATTATCTGTACCACTCAAAAAATAAAAATGTATGAAATTGAATTTTTTCAATATGAATTGTCACCAAAATACATAAATTTTTCTAATTTCTGTAGAACAGCTAGTGATGAATACTTACATACTTAATGTCAAGATTTGTTGGGCCTCATTATTATTCATTTAATTAAGTCACTACGCTGTTCTATGAAGTACTATGAAAAATAAAAGGCGACTTTGAACAGAATTCGATATAGTATTGACTTTTGTTCTTCTATGAAAATTAACACACACAATTTTTAAGAAATACAGCATTTTCATTGGATGGCAAATAAGGCTAGAATCTAAATATATTTTTATTAACAGGAGGTTCTGGATTTCTTAACAACATGCGAACATTTCTATGGATCCCTGTACAACAGTATACAACACGTAGAGTTCAAGTCAAACTGTTTGGCCATTTACATAGGTAATACTCTCATGTTACAGTTTTATAGTACTGTCTTATTTAGTTAACTTTGTTTTTACAATAGCACTATTATGTTACATTGATGACTTTCATACATAATTTATAAATCTATAAGATTTATTATATACATATATTGAGGGATTGGTGCGAAAGCGTTTTTACTCATTAAATAATAAAGGAGTTACGACCCTTTCACACCAAGCTGTCAAATTAAGCAGTTTTTACTCAATAAGGCTTTTAGTCAAACTGACACTTTAAAGATTTGCAGCATTTTTTCAGCTTTACTAGCTGGGGAAAACCTCAGAATTATTTTTTGCACAAGCATGCACCTATTTCAATGTTTTAATTTACTTTACAGTACAATGTTTGTGGTGGGGGTTTGTACTAATGTTTTCTATATTCTAGCCTATCATTGAGTTGGCATCTTAAGAGAAAGACTGGTGAGATATTGAGAGTTGTTGACAGAGGAACAAACAGTATTAATAATCTTCTTAAGTAAGTTTGTTTACCTTATTCAAATTAATGAAATATATGGACTTTAAATATAAAGTACAGTTGACTCTCAATAAGTCAAAATCGCTTTACTCAAATTACGCGTTAGTCGAAGAATTTCTAAAGTCCCGTCAAATTTCCTTCTTTATCTTTGTATTTTAACTCCGCTTAGGTCAAATTTTGACTTACCGATACTCCTGTTTAGTCGAAAAGAAAATTTGGTCCCGTCAATTAAAGCCCAACATATTTTCATCTCAATTAGTCGAAGTGCGAAAACAGCCGACTGATCAAAGGTCGGCGATATCAAGGTGAGATGTTGTCACTCGTGATTTACACGTATCATAGTAATTTTTAATTGCCGGTCATCACTTATTTATAACACATCGTATAAATGGCTTTAATCCGTTTCAGCACTTAATTGGTTTTAACAGTAAGATAATTAAATTAAGATTTAATTATATTTTTTTAAGAATGTTGACTGGTGCCAGTCTGACGGGTGTAAGTCAAATAACAGCCTAGGTATGTGTGTTATCAACGTAAATGACATTTGTATAATTAATGTTCCATCGGTTTGCATACATTAATTTGTACTTCCGGTTCACGATAGTTGCTACTTTCGTTTTCGTCCGATGATCAATCGAATCAAATATAATTGTGTGTTTATGTTTCACTATTAATAAACATGTATTAAATTTTGAATGATATATTTTTGTTCATTTATAATTTGTAGTTGTAATTGATTTACCGTTATTTCAACGGTTAAATATTGCAGCATTGCCGCTAACAACAATAACAAACCTACTTCTTTGCACATTTAATCAGGCACATGTATATACATGTACGAATGTCAATGTAATGGCGGCAGTTCCACGTTACTCGAATTCCGTTTCATTCGAAGTAAAATGCCCAGTCCCTTGGATTTCGAGTTACCGAGAGTCAACTGTATGTATTTCTTATTGTCCAAACGTAACTGTTTTCAAGTGAAAATCTTCAGGTGAAAAGATTGTACATTATTCATGATATGGAAAATTACCCATTTTTGTAGGGAAAAATTCAATGTTCCACTTGCTGTATGTTTGTTAGAAATCTTAACCTTTAACCTGCTGACCAGGCTCTATACTGTTGGCTGACCAACTTCAAAACCTTGATATCACCTAAAATTGATATCAGTGATTTTTCTAACTTAATTGGGAAGAGGCCTTAGCCACTTGATTTTGGGAAAAATTATCGCTAAATTTGCTGATTTGGGAAGTAAAAAAGGTGGTTTAAGTTCAGATTTTTGGGAAAACTGCATGATTTTAAAGAAATTTTCAATTGGGAAGATGCCTTTTTTCGGAGTCTGTTATATAAGTAGGAAAATCACTGGATATTGAACTGTCCCAAAATGGAAATTGGAAAAGTCCATTTATAAAATGCAGCAAGTTAAAGGTGAAATTTCTCAGGTCCACCCATTTAGCTCAATAGGGAGAGCATCAATTTGTAATGCAGGAGTAACTGGTTTGTTCCTCGGACAGATTTAAATTTCTCCGTGACAATTGATCTGGGACATTGAGAAATGTGTAATCGTCATTTGTCAATTAGTAGTGTTGAGTAATTTGTAATGGTCATTTGTCAATTAGTAGTGTTGAGTAATTTGTAATGGTCATTTGTCAATTAGTAGTGTTGAGTAATTTGTAATGGTCATTTGTCAATTAGTAGTGTTGAGTAATTTGTAATGGTCATTTGTCAATTAGTAGTGTTGAGAAATGTGTAATGGTCATTTGTCAATTAGTAGTGTTGAGTAATTTGTAATGGTCATTTGTCAATTAGTAGTGTTGAGTAATTTGTAATGGTCATTTGTCAATTAGTAGTGTTGAGTAATTTGTAATGGTCATTTGTCAATTAGTAGTGTTGAGTAATTTGTAATGGTCATTTGTCAATTAGTAGTGTTGAGTAATTTGTAATGGTCATTTGTCAATTAGTAGTGTTGAGTAATTTGTAATGGTCATTTGTCAATTAGTAGTGTAGAGTTATTTGTAATGGTCATTTGTCAATTAGTAGTGTTGAGTAATTTGTAATGGTCATTTGTCAATTAGTAGTGTAGAGTTATTTGTAATGGTCATTTGTCAGTTAGTAGTGTATCACTTGTTGAAAAAAAAATTTGTAATTGCTGGTTAGTAATTAAGGAAAGCCAGATAGGTGTCCCAACTGCTGAGATATGACCAAAGATGTGTTAAGACAAAAACCCATTTTTCAGTAACATGCCATACATACTTATTAAAAGCAAACAAATATTGTGAATATGATAGGTGAATGAACAGTGTAATAGTGAACTTTACTCTTAACCAAATTAACATGAACATGTATAAAGTTTTGATCACCTTTGTTCAATTAAAATATGTATTAATTAGGCATGACTGAGAAATTAAGACAGATCTGATTATGAGCTTATGAAAAATGTGTTACTTTAATTTCGATTTCTTCAATAAATGATTGTTTGATTTTTTATGCCCCCACTTCGAAGAAGAGGGGGTATATTGCTTTGCACTTGTCGGTCCGTCCCGTCCGTCGGTCCGTCGGTCCGTAGACCAAATGGTTTCCGAGTGATAACTAAAGAACCCTTAGGCCTAGGAACTTCAAACTTGGTATGGTGATTGGTCATGACCAGTAGATGACCCCTATTGATTTTGAGGTCAAGGGGTCAAAGGTCAAGGTCATATTGACCTTGTAGGTAAAAACGGTTTCCGATCAATAACTAAAGAACGCTTAGGCCTAGGAACTTCAAACTTGGTATGATGATTGTTCATGACCAGCAGATGACCCCTATTGATTTTGGGGTCAAGGGGTCAAAGGTCAAGGTCACATTGACCTTGTAGGTAAAAACGGTTTCCGATCAATAACTAAAGAACGCTTAGGCCTAGGAACTTCAAACTTGGTATGATGATTGTTCATGACCAGCAGATGACCCCTATTGATTTTGGGGTCAAGGGGTCAAAGGTCAAGGTCACATTGACCTTGTAGGTAAAAACGGTTTCCGATCAATAACTAAAGAACGCTTAGGCCTAGGAACTTCAAACTTGGTATGATGATTGTTCATGACCAGCAGATGACCCCTATTGATTTTGGGGTCAAGGGGTCAAAGGTCAAGGTCACATTGACCTTGTAGGTAAAAACGGTTTCCGATCAATAACTAAAGAACGCTTAGGCCTAGGAACTTCAAACTTGGTATGATGATTGGTCATGACCAGTAGATGACCCCTATTGATTTTGGGGTCAAGGGGTCAATGTCATAGTGACCTTGTACTTAATGACCGTTTCTAACCAATAACTCAACAACTCAAGTTGCCTTGGTTGATATTTTTATGTGCTTTTGGTATACACATTTGAAGGTCTTATGTAATATTACAACTTGGCTGTCATTAATGAGGCCTATGTGATTCATAAAATTTATGTATATATTATTTGGTAAGACTTTTAATAACTTTAATTGCTGCACACAACCTATGGGGTCACAATAATTATTACCTTTTGACTAGTCATGACCAGTAGATACTAGATAACCCTTATTAATTGCTTGTTCACTGGGTCAGAAGTCATGCATAATAACCTGATCACATGACAAATTGGCTGCAGATAGGGGGCATACATGTTTTACAAACATATCTTGTTTTATATTTATTTCAGTTATGTAGTGTTTCAGATATTACCAACTATAGTAGATATATTAATAGCCGTTGTATACTTCATCACAGCATTTAACTATATATTTGGACTGGTTGTGTTTCTTGCCATGGCTCTTTACCTTGGTATGTATTTTTTTA
This sequence comes from Ruditapes philippinarum, assembly GCF_026571515.1. NCBI lineage: Eukaryota > Metazoa > Mollusca > Bivalvia > Venerida > Veneridae > Ruditapes > Ruditapes philippinarum. The sequence goes on along the minus strand of NW_026866313.1, from coordinate 60,110 downwards.
ATGTTTGTTATTTCTATAATTGACTTTTTGAAAAAATGTTTGTTAGTTTTAAGTTAAATGTATTTGTTGATAGACAGGAGTTTCATTGTTTTTTTTAGTGTTTGCTGGTCCAACTGTTTGTCATGTTTCATACCATTTTATAAAAATTAAGTAGTTGGTTATCCAGGCAAGCCATTTAGGTGGATCTATCTCCATCCAAATATGTGTTAAGATTGGTGCAACAAACCCAGAGAAAATGAACCAAACAAAACTTCAAATGTCAAAATGTGACCTGAAGTGGTCAATTGTGAAAAAAAATGGCAAATTACCTTTACTTGTTGTAACTGTTATTCATTAACAAATTGCTTAGCTCCAGCAGGTGAGGTGGTTTTGACCCCTAGTGTTTTATGCTTTAAAGTTTGTTACACCGAGGTTAGTCGAAATCGTCTTTCCTGTTCCGGCACCTTAAGACCTATTCTTTGTTGATGGGCAATAAAACTAAACAAACAATCGAACAATATAATATTTCTAACATATCCTATTGACTTTTCAGCGGTGACTATATGGGTTACAGAGTGGAGGACAAAATACAGGCGAGAAATGAATCTTCTTGATAATGAAACTAATTCAAAAGCAGTTGATTCTCTTCTAAATTTTGAAACTGTAAGTGCATGGTAATTTTTTTACTTTAACAGTTAATTCACCAGAGCAGAGTTAAGCCATCACATAACTGCTTATGGCAGGCTGTCAAGCAATTTACCAGTACTAGTTGCCTTCATTTTTTCAAGGAACTTATACCTATTGTACCAGAGCAGAGGTACAGCACGAATGACCGTAGGCAGGATTTCATGATCAATCGCAACAGAAATGACCTTCACCATTTGGGAATCAAATCTAGGTTGCTGTATCAACAGTCCAATGCTCTACATATTGACCTAAGTGGACAGTTACATTATAGGTTAATAAAGATTTTTGACAAGATATATGGTCCAGTGTAATCAGTTGTAAGTCATTATAGCAAAATTAATATATGACCATATAAACAGTCAAATTCAAAATTTATAATACTTGACAATTGCTTTCTTAGATAAAATAGAAATGATTTATAAATAAGCACCAGTCATATGTTATATGACAAATACAAACATCATGATCGTCCAATGAAAATCATTGTTACAAATTTGCAGTAGAAAATATATTGTATAACTTTAATATCCTTACAAAACTATAAAGCTATTATGCCAGTAAATTGGTTGTGGTTTTTGTGTATAAAATTACATATTTTTGCAGTATTTTTTGTGATAAGTAATTATATTACCCTGTACCTGTTTATCTTATGTTTAACTTCTTGATATTTGTTGAATATATTTCAGGTAAAGTACTATGGAGCTTCAGATTTTGAAGTGGACAGATACAATAAAGCTATTCTAAAATATCAGGTAAATTTATTAAGGTGTGTGTTTGTTTACACAAAATGATTTTAATGTTTTGGTTTACAGTCTGACTCCGTTTTGAGTGTGACCATAAAACATTTTGCTGTCAGTAAGAAGACTGATCCTACTTTGTAAGGGCTGTTATGTAAGTCAAAAATGAAGGTGGGGGAAAAGTTATCATTTAAGTGCAGACAAAATACAACATAATGACCTTAAACCTCCTTAAACATGGGGGAATATTGCCATAGATATGGGAGATTATATCCATAAACATTGGGAGTAATGTTCATAGACATAAGAATTATATCCTTAAATATGGGGGATTATATCTTTAATGATTGAAGATAATGTCCATAGACATGGGAAGTATATATTCAAACATGGGGGATTTATCCTTAAACATGGGGGATTATTTCCTTAAACATGGGGGATTATTTCCTTAAAAGCAGCTGATTATGCCCAAAAACATCAAAATTATGTCTTTAAACATGGGGGATTATATCTTTTAACATGGGAATTATATCCTTAAAGGTGGTGGATAATGTCCATAGACATAGGAATTATATCTTTAAACATAAGTGATTATATCAAAGATGGGGGATTCTGTATCTCTAAACAAAATTTAAATCTACAGGTTACAGTATTAAATCTGGGATTTACATCATTGGCATAACATTACTTAGATTTTTGAAATATGACAGTAAAGCAAATCACTTCAGGAAAATTAAACTGTTTTACCATTGTGTCAATAAGCATTATAAAAGTTGTATTATTCTTTTAACACTAAAAAAAATGATTGGAAAAGTGCCAAAAAAATCAACCCTCAAATCAGAATATCTTGTTACGCATCAGTTTAATGAACAATATAAAAGAACTGTTACATGTACTTTCTAAATTTATAGAAAGCTGAATGGAAAGCCACTGCCTCTCTGAACCTTCTCAACACGGCACAGAATGTGGTCATTACTGGTGGGGTTCTGGCTGGCTCCCTGCTCTGTGCCTGGGCTGTGGTCCATAGCCTGAATGGTTTACATCTTACTGTTGGAGACTATGTGCTGTTTGGGACATACATTATACAGTTATATGGACCTCTGAATTGGTTAGGAACTTATTACAGGTAAGAAATGTAGGATAGGTAAACTATGTTCTAGGTTATACAGAACCTCTCTTACACTGTCAAAATCTAATTATGTTTGATTGTGTAAGAAGCTATAAGCGGATAGACACACTCTTGAATCTGTTCCTGGAGCCAACCAGTACTTGAGTAATGTGTGTAAAGTTTCCCTGCTCAAGAAAACAACACCTTGCCCCTGACTGGTCTCAATCCCTCAGCATGCAAGCCTTAGATTACTAGTCTGACATTTTACCTTGCCATTTCTTTATCTATATGTTCTCAGTTATATGCTCATGGAAATTTTGCTATGGAACATTTGGAATATTCGTTTGTTTGACTATACTTGTTTTGAACACACTTTCGTACCATTGCTTATAGCACATTTATTTGTTAACTTAAATGTAAAGGTGAGATATTTGATGTGTTGGTACCTTTCATGAATGTCTACCATTGGACTCTAGGTTGATAATGCCTCAAGGTCATTTATGCTCTATTTTGCTTCATAGACCATGTTCATAATATTGTTTTGTTTTAACATAGGTACTCCACTGAGATTCAAAGCCTGAAAACACAAAATTTGAAAAACTTAAACAGATCAAGTTGGGCACTTCAAAAGAAAAATATGAAAAAAAAAAGTGATTAAAAAATATTCTTAGACTTAAATTGAAAATTGATATTTAGTACAATTCTTAGTCCAATGGGAGCTTTTGATGATAGGTTATTTTGCAGAATAAAAATTTTCTCAGCGAAAGATCTGAAATTTGCACACAAGTTTATGATTGGTAAAGACATCCATCAAATGGTATAAAAAATCTTGAAAAAATATTTCCAATTCCATCATGTAAAAAAATTATAGGGTAGTCCCTTTAAGAAGATATTTTAAAGGGACATTTTATTGGAGAGAAAAATCTCTCTAATGCAATAATTGCCCCTAGTTAACCAACTATTAGATCGGTTATATGTTTATATTACAGAATGATCCAGCAAGCATTTATAGATATGGAAAATATGTTTGAATTACTGGATGTTGGTCTAGAGGTATGTTTGATTTATCTTGTTATATAAAATAGTCCATGTTTTGTAACACAGATTTTCATTGGACAATAGTGAGGTTTATATAAACTATAATACTTCATGTTTTGTAACAGTGGTTTTCATTGGGCAACAGTGAGAATAGATGTATATTACAGCATGTTATGTGACTCAATTTTCATTTGACGACAGTGAGGTTTATATTAACTATATTACTGCATGTTTTGTAACAGCAATTTTTTGGACGGCAGTTAGGTTTATATGAATTAATTCACATCTGCTTAAAATTCATGAATTCTGAATTCAACCAAAAGAAAGGAATTATACAGTGATAAAAATTTGTTATAAAGACTTGTAAAGTTATAGGGCTGTGTGAAAAGGATTGTTTTTAGTTTTAAGTCCATGTTATATATGCTGATAGCTATTGATTCTGGTCATATAACCTGTCAAAGTCTTGATAACTAAATTTGATAATAGTGCACATTTGTAATGTTTTTTTTTCATTGCATAATCAAGATGTTTGTATAACCTATATACACAGCTGCTGTTGATTTATGATGTCATTACTTTTTTCTCTGAGACGAGAAGTTTAATGTTCATGAATTTTAAATACATATTAAAGATTCTTGACAGGTTATATGGCTTATATAACTGTTGCTTGCAAAATAACTTGACCTGCTGCAAACAACCATATATTTAACATGTCAGAAATCTTTATAACTGATAAAGCAATGTGCTTCCTACACATAATGTCACCAGAATAAATTCCATAAGACCCTAATTCTGCTGAATTTTAACAATGGTTTTTCACTATTTTGAATGCTATAGCTATATGCTATTTATTATTTAATTGAAAAGGTTGTTGATGTGCCAGATGCCAAAGATCTACAAATACAGTCTGGACAGATAGAATTCAAGAATGTAGAATTCAAATATGAGCCCACGTAAGTTTGTTTACCCTTTAAATGCTATCGGTTAGTTTAATCTTCAAATGCTATTGGTGAATGTGACTTGCCTTTGTCAACAGTATAGAGCCATGTCAAGCTGCACTGCCTAATTCAGTGAGATCTGGCTATATTCTACAGCCTAAGTCATTTTAAGTATTTTGTTTGCTTTCCTTTAATATTGAACATGCCTGTTATACAATGAATGGTAGGACTTATTGATGCAAAAAGGAAGACATTCTTCATTTCATCTTTTACACACCCATTTTGTGAGGTTCTGGGCATATAGATATGCTTATGTGCTATATAACATCCACATTTTGAAATGCTGTTATGACAGACTGCCTTTAATTTCCTGTTTTAACATTTTAACGGTTATAATGTAAAATAGTGTAAAAGTACGTTAAGAGACCATTGAAATAGCAAGTTTTTCATTTTCCAAATCTAACAGAAACTTTATTTCATATACAAAGCTTTATTTTATATTCTAGGAAAGATATACTGAAAAACATTTCATTCTCTGTGCCACCAGGACAAACATTTGCTTTGGTAAGTATTATATGATATATATAAACAGAAGTAACCATGATTTGTTTGTTTGTTTTGTTGGGTTAGAGTCACACTGGCTTATTTAAAGTCATATAAGGACTTTCCAGCTTCTCTGGTGGAGGAAGGCCTCACGTGTTCAGGATCTTCAGTGCAGTATATTAGGCACAAGCTGGCACCTGAGTAGAACCACTGACGTTCAGTTAGCTAGCTGGATAGGTTCTTCTAGTAAAAGAATCCACAGTCACTAGTGGGATTTGAACCACAGCGATAAGGGGCAATGATATTACGGCATTGATGGCCTGCCAACCCCCGATATTCATGTCTGTAAGGGAACATTTGTAAAGTCTTATATTTACAGTTATGCATTTTCATGACTGTTTGCCTTTAGTAAAGAAGTATGAGAGACTTATTAAGTATTTATTTCAAAAATTTGATAAAGAAAATTTTAATTGTTTGATCGTTTGTTTATATATATTTATAGGTTGGTCACTCTGGAAGTGGTAAAAGTACAATTATTCGACTGTTGTTCAGATTTTATGATGTACAGGCGGGTACTATATGCATAGATGGTCAAGACATATCAAAGGTTGGTGATAGTACCACAATTATATCTGTTTCCAATGTCAGGTCAATTCAGTCAAGGTCACTGATGCTACAAATAGATTTTCCTACATTTCCGTTTTAGTGGGGCCATGCATTTAGCTTTCTCAGTGACTAAATGAGCATATACATGTATCAGGCTTTCCAATATTCTTGTATGTAAACTATGTATGTAAACTATAAGCTTAGACTTAAAACTTTGTTTCTGAGGTCAGATCTTAGGCTTGCACAACACATAAAACTTACTGGTAGTTAGTCTTTCAGAAAAATTTTCATATGAAATATCTATTATTTAAAGTGCCTTTGAATCTTTCTGCAACAGATATTTTTCATAGCTGCTGAAATTTTTACATTCCATTTTGATGTTGTTTTGAAGATGTCACTTAAGAGGTGATGTTTTTCTGAGGGTTCAATGGTAACATGTTAACCAGTTCTTTTGTTGTTTTAATCAAGTATTCTTTCTTTTGACATTAATTAATTAATTTTTATTTATGTAGGTAAAACAGGAGTCGTTAAGAAAGTGTATTGGAGTGGTTCCCCAAGATACAGTATTATTTAACAATGATATAATGTATAACATACGTTATGGCCGGGTCACAGCCTCGGACGAGGAAGTGGAAGGTGCTGCCGACGCTGCAGATATTCATAGTAGAATATTAACTTTTCCATCAAGTAAGTTCTTCATTACTTTTGTGACTGAGAGATTGTCTTTAAGAGTTGATGCAACAGAATTTCATCCACCATTTATTCTAGCATGATCGTAAGAGACTAAATGGGTTCAAATTGATTTAGTCTATGCATCTCTTTGCTTCAGCAGGTGAGGTGATTTTGACCCCTGATGTTGCTTTAAGTTTGTAGCACTCGAGATTGGCCAAAATTATCTTTCCTGTTTCGGCGACATATGACCTAAATTGTGTTGGTGCAAAACTTGTGAAATTACACAAAATATTAGATATTTTGATGTGATGGCGGGAAATATTTATGCATGAGTATAACTGACATGTATGTCAAAAAAGTTAGGCAGGAATATTCCTATGTCATTGGTGTAAAGGGTGGTGGAAATTACCAATCGCATTATGGAAAGAAAAAAATGACTCTCTAAATCACATTTTTTTTCACATAAGGACATCTTAATTGTTTATTGTTAATTATGTACCAAAATCTATTGGAAACATGAAAATATGTCTTTTTTGGCCAAAGACCTTTAAAAAATTCAGTAGGTTAAGAATCAATAATTAAATAGCAGAGTTGTCTTCACAAATATTCCTATTAGCATTGAAGGAAGCCTCCTGAAAGAACAGCAGAATGCTTTTGTTGTAATTATCTACAAATATTAAGTATGCATTAACCTTAAAGGGTCATTCAGCTTTTATGAAGATTAAATATGTTATTTTTAGATAAATCTTCTCATGTAATTTTCAAATCAAAAGTATAAGGTGGAAAATGAAATTTGCTGATGATAAAATGCATAAACAATAAGGAAACCCCTGGATACCTCAAATCTAGCGGTCCGCTGTTTATATTTTAAATTAGTAAAGCAGAAGATTTGTTTCCTGATCTTTTATTTTTCGAAACAAATGTCACTGATGCTGTTTTGCAGAAGGCTTAACAGCGATATGATGCACCTTTTTAAGATAAAATTACTTAAATACTTAGTTTGAAACAAAATGTAAATTGTTTTTCCAAAGAAAAAAAGCTGAAGACCATTTTAAGGATAAGTATAATAATCCTTACTTGAAGACAGATGCAATCTATTTCTGTAAAACTTGGTCAAATATGAACATTTTACTGAATCAATTAGGGAGAGGTGTAATTTAAATATGTGCTCTACATATATTTTCAATAAACATTTGAGCCACGCCATGACAAAACCAGCATAATGGGTTTGCGACAGGCATGGATCCAGACCAGCCTGCACGTCTGCGCCGTCTGATAGGATCCATGCTGTTTGCTATCAGTTTCTCTACTTGTAATAGGGTTTGTAAGTGAACAGCATGGATCCTGATCAGACTGTGCGGATGCCCAGGCTGGTCTGGATCCATGCTGGTCGCAAAAGCACTATGTTTGTTTTGTCATGGTGTGGCTCATTTATTCTTCTCTTCATCAGAATATGAGACAGTGGTAGGAGAGAGGGGATTGAAGTTGAGTGGAGGAGAAAAGCAAAGAGTGGCAATAGCTAGAACTTTACTGAAAGCACCTGCAATAGTATTACTAGATGAGGTAAAAACTACTCTTAAAATTTTTATTTATGTTGACTGTGATAAAGTTGTTAAAGCATCTTTTATCTCAATTATTTTTGTTGAAATTTGATGTTTAATTGGAAACCTGTCTTTTATTAAGCATGCTATCCCATGAAAGGAACTCCACTGTGGTCCAAAAACCTGAAACATAAAATCTGGAATTCTTTAACATAGACCAGCTTGGGCACTTAAACAGGAAGATATGCAAAAGACAAATAAGAAAAAGACTCAAAGATAAATCATATTTTCGTGCTAGTCTTTGCCTGATTTGAGTGAAAAGTGTTTCAGCACTTTTTCAAAATTGGGTCATTTCCTCAATTAGAGTAGTTATTCTGGAAATGCGCAGTGAGCAAATGATCTGAAATTTTGAACACAAGTTATGGATATAGACCTTCATTATATGGAAAACTCAGTCCAGTCATTTTAAATCATTTTATAAAGAAACAAACTGTGGTAACATATTAATACACAAATTTCTCAGGAATGAAGTAACTTGAGTGTTCTTTGGATACATGTGTTTTTATTACAGGCTACCTCAGCATTGGATACAAAAACAGAACGTAACATTCAGACATCCCTGGCTAGAGTGTGTGAGAACAGAACTACCATAATAGTGGCACATCGTCTTTCAACAATTATACATGCAGATACTATATTGGTTCTTGATGAGGGAGAAATAGTGGAGAGAGGAACGTAAGTTGATAAATATTTAAGGGGGCGGTTAAATGTTGTTGCTTTTACCCAGGTTGTCACAAAGCCTTAGGGATAAGTTAATGTTGTTTTTTTTGTTAATTTATTTTATAAATACCGCATGGACAAGAAATGAACATGAAGAAATGCATTTGATGAAATGGATAAGTAAGTCAAAATCAGATATTGCCATCCCTTAATGTTGTGAATCTCCAACAGTATTGATCCTCAGAAACTGTATTTTTATTAATACAAATTTTGCAAATGACTATTTAGTATACAAAAGTAAGTTGACAATGAAATATAGTAAAATATTTCTGAAATTTATCCATGTTTCCTACATTATTTATTAATACTGCTGAAATTTTGTTTTTATTCATTGTTTATTATACTGAAAAATTAGGTATTGAAATTTCAATGAAAAGAATGCAATTTGGCTGAATCTCAAGTAAAGGTTATTTGCTTTGCTTTATAGATATGCAATCAAACTAGTTATTTAAGTATTTACATGAAATATTTCCATGACAGTTGATCATGGGCATATTCAAGTCTAATGGTCATTAGTCTCCCATCACTGATTCAGTAATTATGTGGGATAACCTGTAAGTCACTTAAGGAGTAATTTGTTATTACTGGTAAGTTATCCAGGAAAGTCTGTTAGGTGCATTAATCACCTAGTTATTACCAAAAAATCTATAAAAATCAGGGTAACAACCAGAAAAACAAAACAAACATATTAAACATAATTTTATCACACACCAGTCCTGTGCTGCTTTTGTGACTGTGTAAAAACAGTATTGTAAGCTAAGTCAAAAACTGTTCAAATAACAACTTTTATTGATAAAAAGTTTAATTCCACAATTTCTTTATTCAACTCTGAAGAGTACTAAATTTGCTAGATTCAACAATAAAAGTTTCCATGAAAATATTACAAAATGCTCTTGTCACTAGTTTTCGCGACTGTCAGGATTTAAAGCCAAAATGCAAACTGAAAACAGCCTGTCATGGCTACTTATATAGACTCTGAAATAGCCAGGACTGTCACAATTGACCAATCATAACATTCCATTTACCCTGGCAGTCTGGCAGGAAAGACAGAAATTTCTTAAAATGGCAGCCATATTGACAGGAATAATTTAGAAAATGTAAATTAACAAAGTTAACAAATAACAAAATATGCAATAAACACTTGAATTACATGCTTAACTTGATGCACTTAATATCTGGACCAAAACAATCATGGTTATAGCTTAGAAAAATGAACTATTGATATAAAAAGATTCCAAGTGCCAGGAATTTGAATTTTCCCTCCTGACAAACTTAGAGGTCATACCGGTCATCAACATATTTATGAAATACAGCAATGCCAGCTAAATATTTGGAAATTAACTTAAGTCTTAGGTAAATAAAGATTACATTCATTGTTCTTACATGTAAAATGGTTAGTATTTGTATATGTTTATGAAAATTTAAGCATTTAAAGTTTTGAATCAAGGTAGACAACTCTTGTCGGCCATTTTGATGCCAGGATAAACACAGTAAGTAAATAAATCATTTCTTGAAGTTTAAACCTCCTCATAGTGCCTTATATAGTTCTAGAGCCTCAGAATGTCCTATATCATGGTCTTAATTCCTTCCTTTACCAGAAAATTATCTAAACAAATAAAATCAGCAAATATGAATGGCTGAGGCACTAAGTTTAGGAATCCTGACAGGTAAAGTTCAGGAATCCTGGCAGGTAAGTTTTAAGCAGTGACTGAACAGTATTACCTTATTTGTCAATAAATTATGCTAGTTTGATGTTCAAATTGTGATAAAACGTTATTTGTTTTAAACTGATATATCCATTACAAGGTCCTAAAAGTAATTATTTGATAAATATTCACAGTCCCTTACACTCTCCCCCTCTTAAAAGACATAAAATACTTTTTAAATGTTTTCTGTCTGTTTTTCTAATTTTTTTTTTCTGTATGATTGATTCTCTCTGTCACATTTTTTTTACGTTAGGACACCACTAGTAGAAACATCTTTGTTGTCAATAGCATGGATACAATGTCAGCATCATTTCCTTATTAAATGAATTCTTGTAGGCTTTAAAGTTTAGAAAAAGTCTTTTCATTCTTACAGTTTTGTTTGGATGTTAAGTTAAAGAAAATAGCAGTTGTTTATAAATCTTCCTCAGATGTGGGTAACTGAATATCTCCTTATCAAGTATTTATCTGTATTATTTCTCCAATGTCTCTGTCACAAATATGTCTAGTAATTCATATAAGCATTCACTCATTGTTACTTTTAATTTCTTAAATTTTTTACTTGATTCCAAAGATATCCTTATTATTATGTTTGATAAAGTGTATTGTTCACAGCATTACAGCAAATTGAGATAACCATTTCCTCTGATAATACTAATTATCATTTCCAAGTACAGTTCCAAAAGACTTAAGAGATAGATACTGAAACCACTTACCAGGAATTCACTCCTAACCATTGCCTGTCAATGGTTTTGAATTCCAATGGTTAAAGCGATGCAATATATAATTGCAAAAAAAGTTCGCAAATAACCATAATCCACATAGTGAAACATGGTTGATCAGGCCATTTCCAACTATGAATTTCAACAACACCACACAGAGCTCTGTGATTCACTTCAAAAACATCACATTAATTAATATTGTCATTTCAGTATCAATCCCATTGAACCATTGTACATGTATAATTATGTATTACAGCTAATTCCAATCTTTGCTTTACTTTACATTGTTCCAATTTCATAGAACCATAGTTTATTAATTACCATTGTTTCTGTATTTAAGCTGAATGAATTACTGTTTATTTCTTTCTGATGCTCTACTTTGTATTATTCCTATTGAACCATTGTATCAAAACATAATTAATCACTATTATTGAATATTAATGTCTTTCTGGAGCTTCTTGTGCTTTTATTTAACAGTCATAACTTAGTCAACAGTTAACTTCAAATGTAACCATAACTTTTAACAATTTTAGCATAAACAGCTATGTCCTTAAGTATGTTTTAGCTTTGTTATCCAAGTTGGGACTGTGGTAGATTTTTGATACATCCCTAGGTGATTTGCCTTCAAAGGACTGTTGTTTAATGTAAACAGGTATTCCAAAATATCTCAGGCTTTGGGCTGGATATCGATGTTTATTATCATTTCTGTCACCGCCTCTATCTAATTCACTATCTGCAATTTGTTTTATTATTCTTATTTGTCTCATATCAGCATGTGGAGTTGATTTGTTGTCTTCTTCTGTACTTGCAAACATTATTTGAATTTCAGGGTCTGACATTTTTTGTTTTGTTCCTTACTGTAAATTTACTTTTGCGTAGTTTTATTCCTTTTTGGTATTAAATGATATCATTCAAGTTCAAGGTCACTTCCAGTAAAAAATGTAAACAGTTCTTTTAATCCACTGATTCTGACACCAATTGTAAGCTAAGTCAAAAACTGTTCAAATAACAACTTTTATTGATAAAAAGTTTAATTCCACAATTTCTTTATTCAACTCTGAAGAGTACTAAATTTGCTAGATTCAACAATAAAAGTTTCCATGAAAATATTACAAAATGCTCTTGTCACTAGTTTTCGCGACTGTCAGGATTTAAAGCCAAAATGCAAACTGAAAACAGCCTGTCATGGCTACTTATATAGACTCTGAAATAGCCAGGACTGTCCACAATTGACCAATCATAACATTCCATTACCCTGGCAGTCTGGCAGGAAGACAGAAATTTCTTAAAATGGCAGCCATATTGACAGGAATAATTTAGAAAATGTAAATTAACAAAGTTAACAAATAACAAAATATGCAATAAACACTTGAATTACATGCTTAACTTGATGCACTTAATATCTGGACCAAACAATCATGGTTATAGCTTAGAAAAATGAACTATTGATATAAAAAGATTCCAAATGCCAGGAATTTGAATTTTCCCTCCTGACAAACTTAGAGGTCATACCGGTCATCACATATTTATGAAATACAGCAATGCCAGCTAAATATTTGGAAATTAACTTAAGTCTTAGGTAAATAAAGATTAATTCATTGTTCTTACATGTAAAATGGTTAGTATTTGTATATGTTTATGAAATTTAAGCATTTAAAAGTTTTGAATCAAGGTAGACAACTCTTGTCGGCCATTTTGATGCCAGGATAAACACAGTAAGTAAATAAATCATTCTTGAAGTTTAAACCTCCTCATAGTGCCTTTATATAGTTCTAGAGAGCCTCAGAAGTCCTATATCATGGTCTTAATTCCTTCCTTTTACCAGAAAATTATCTAAACAAATAAAATCAGCAAATATGAATGGGGTGAGGCACTAAGTTTAGAATCCTGACAGGTAAAGTTCAGGAATCCTGGCAGGTAAGTTTTAAGCAGTGACTGAACAGTATTACCTTATTTGTCAATAAATTATGCTAGTTTGATGTTCAAATTGTGATAAAACGTTATTTGTTTTAAACTGATATATCCATTACAAGGTCCTAAAAGTAATTATTTGATAAATATTCACAGTCCCTTACAGTATTGCCTGACTGTGCATATATTTTGATGTGCGTCATTAGCCTTATACAAACATAGTGTTAAGATACGCTAAATGTTATGTGACACTATATGCATGTCAATGAAAAAATGACTATTTTTCACTGTAAACAGTTCTAATTCTTATTTTTCACTGTAAACAGTTGTTATTTTGGGTATGTGATAAATAGTATATTATATTAACATAGATTTAATACTTAAATTATTAAACTCATTGAACTAAACAATATAATGCTTGCCAGAGGCTGGCTAAATAGTATTTTATTCAACTCATTCAATGAATTAATTATTAAATCTACACTCATTCAATATTCTCTATTTAATAATTCCGTCATTGTTGTTTTTAGGCATGATGAGCTTCTAGTCAAGCAGGGACCTTACTATGAAATGTGGCAACAACAGCAGACAAAACTAGAGGAGGCTGAAGACGATAATTCTTTAAACAATGAAACAGTATCTGTAGATATTGAACAGACTAAAACTTAAACAATTTAGTTAGTTTAGGATTTATCAATTTATGTTGTCCGCAATTCCTGCCTAAAAAAATAAATTGTAATTTTTCAACAGTTTAGCCTAGTGGCTTTGTTTACTGTCCTGCCCTCTGATAAATGTTGTGTTTTCAGTAGAGGAAAACTTAGTTTATAAATATAAAGCTCTTTCTTCACTCAACAGTCTTGAAATATTTTTGTCTCGTCAGTTTTTTTTCTTAAAAATGACTGGTTTTATGGACAAGTCCATTTAAGACGCCTAGTATGGTAAGAGTTAAAGAATTGAATTGTATCAATTAAAGTTAGTGACAAATTACTTTAAATAAAAGCAGGATACCTTTGTCTGTAAGCAGATTTTTATTGATTCACTTTATTATATATGATGAAATTGTACCATATTTTTACATAAACATGCAAGCTATATTGTTTTCACAGTATTTGTAACGATGTATTTACATTCAGATCTAGTTTTTGTTGTTTCTATAGTATTCTGTTTAACAATTTTTATGGTTTTGAAAACATATCAGTCTCCTTGTTTCATTTAAAGTGACATTATGCTCATTTAATAGTCAAGTTAAGCTGAACTGACTTTATATTTCAAAAGATTGACTGTTAAAATGGTGATTGACCAACAGTTCATATTGGAAAATATTTAGGATAAAATTTAAAAGCTGCCTAAAATATAAAAAGACTGCCCCACTCTTTTTATGAAGTGAACATTACAGGTGAATTCTAATGGATATTTACGAAAAATTTGTTTGGATCCATGCATTGTTTATTGTTAATTTGAAATAATTGTTTTTATTAAAAGGAATTGTGGCAAAATGAAAACTTATTTTGACTTTCACCTGTTCAATCATTTATACACTTGGATTGGCATAATTTCACTTTAACAAGTACCTTTCAAATTTATATAAAATCTTGAAATCTTAAAAACTGTGAAATAATGATGTTTAAATATAGTAAAATATTACCATGAAATGATAATGTTTAAATATAATAGTGAAATATGACCATGAAATAATCATGTTTAAATATAGTGAAATATGACCGTGAAATAATCATGTTTAAATACAGTGAAATATGACCGTGAAATAATCATGTTTAAATATAGTGAAATATGACCGTGAAATAATCATGTTTAAATATAGTGAAATATGCCCGTGAAATAATCATGTTTAAATACATGTATAGTGAAATATGACCGTGAATCCTTACTAAGCATCCTTTGCTGAGTGGTTAAGGTTGTTTACATTAAAACAACTGGCACCTCAGCACTGTAGGTTCAAATCTCTACAGGGACTGTGGATTCTTTAATGTTAGGAAGCTATCAAGTTAGCTGGCTCTACTCAGGTTCTTGTTTGTGTCTGAAATAAAACACAGATAGACACCAGAGGTCTTCCTCCACCAGTAAAGCTGGAAAGTCACCATATGACCTTTTTCATGTGATGTAAAACCCAATTAAAAAATCCCTCGCTAACAATTATTACACTCGTCACATACGAGATATGGTACAGATTTATTCGAACAAAATTACTTAATAATACCAGAGGTCTGTGTGACGGAGGTTGTGATCTTTAAATCATGATCATCTCATTGAGTCCCTGCATAGACTGAGACCACAAACATATTCATGTGAGACTCGGATATACACCTCTGTTTGTTTTCAACAAGTTGCACCTGAAAGAATTGTGATTTTTTTTTTGTTATTTTTATCTTGAAGATGTTGACATATACTTTTTTTGTGTCGCCTTGAAAAAGGCGACATATAGGGGTTACTTTTGTCGGCGGCGTCGTTGTCGGCGTCGTTGTCGGTGTCGTCGTCGGTGTCGGCGTCCCCTAAAGCTTGTCCGGAGCATAAGTCAGTCATTATAAGTCTGATTGACTTCAAACTTGGTATGCATGCTTCTCATAATGACCGAAGTGCAGTGCACAAGAACAGTACTCTTTTCTTCTTATTTTGAGTTATTGCCTTTGTTAATTTTTCTATACTTTATTTTTTGTCCAGTGCCATTTCTCTTAAGTGTAAAAAATTATGGACTTGAAACTTTCATAGATGATAGATCTCATTAGAAGAAGTGCAGTGCACAAGAACTGGTACTCTGCATTTCTTATTTTTTGAGTTATTGCCCTTTGTTAATTTTCATACTTTATTTTTGTCCAGGCCATTTCTCCTAAAGTATAAAAGCTATGGACTTGAAACTTCATAGGATGATAGATCTCATTAAGAAAAGTGCAGTGCACAAGAACTGGTACTCTGAATTTCTTATTTTTTGAGTTATTGCCCTTTGTTAATTTTCATACTTTATTTTTGTCCAGGCTTTTTCTCCTAAAGTATAAAAGCTATGGACATGAAACTTCATAGGAATGATAGATCTCATTAAGGAAAAGTGCAGTGCCAAAGAACTGGTGCTCTGCATTTTTTATTTTTTGAGTTATTGTGCCCTTTGGGTTAATTTTCATACTTTAATTTTTGTCCTGGCTCATTTCTTCATTAATTAAAAGCTTTGGACTTGAAACTTCATAGGATGAAGATCTCATTAAGAAGAAGTGCAGTGCACAAAGAACTGGTGCTACTGCATTCTTATTTTTTTGAGTTATTGCCCTTTGTTAATTTTCATACTTTATTTTGTCCAGGCCTTTCTCCTAAAGTATAAAAGCTATGGACATTCAACTTCATAGGATGATAGATCTTCATTAAAACCGCCTCCGTGGTCGAGGGGTTAGAGTCGATGACTTCTAATCCAGTTACCTCTCTGGCGTGGGTTCGATCCCCGGGAGATGCTTTGGTAGTTTAGCACGGAGGAAGGTAGTCTAGTACTGGTGTAACTCTCCAGGAACGATGGTTAGGAAACTACCCGCCTATATGACTGAAATACTGTTGGGAAAAGGCATAAAATGAAACAAACAAACAAACAAAAGATCTCATTAAGAAGAAGTGCAGTGCCCAAGAACTGGTACTCTGCATTTCTTATTTTTTGAGTTATTGCCCTTTGTTTATTTTCATACTTTATTTTTGTCCAGGCCATTTCTCATAAATTATAAAAGCTTTATACTTGAAACTTAATAGGATGATAGATCTAACTGATAAGAAGTGCAGTGCACTGAAACTGCTGATCTGCATTTCTTATTTTTTAAGTTATTGCCCTTTATTAATTTTCATACTTTATTTTTTGTCCAGGCCATTTTCTCATAAATTATGAATCTTTAGACTTGAAACTAATAGGATGATAGATTTTATTGATAAGAAGTGCAGTGCACAGAAACTGCTGATCTGCATTTCTTATTTTTTGAGTTATTGCCCTTTGTTGATTTTCAAATTTCATTTTTGTCTTTGCCATTTTTCTTAAACTATATTGTTCACAAGGCGACACATCCGACTCGCGGAGTTCTAGTTTGTAATATACATGTATTTATAAGTAAGTAAAGATTGATGTTTAAGAAAAAAATATTTTGTTTTGTTATGTTCCCCTTTTCCATACATATTTAATAAAAGTTTTCTTGGCTATCTCCCTATAATTTTTGGAATTGCAAGAATCAGAAGTGAAAACATTTAACCCAATGACCCATAGAGTCAAGGTTGGAAAGGTCATATATCACTATAACAATATGTACTCAAGAAAGTATTATGTATAATGCTTGATAGTAAAACAAGAGCCTGGATACCAGGCATAAGTTTTGACCCCTGGTGTTGCTTTAAGTTGGTTACACCTGAGGTCAGCCAATATCGTCTTTCCTGTTTCACCACCATATGACCTTAATTTTGTTGGTGTATTTTTTAATACAAAATAAACATAGCAGGCTTAAGCTTAGAATTTAGATGTTATGGCCATAGTTGAAGTTGATAACAATAAAATAAAAAGTAAGAACAACACAGATGTCAATTTTTAACTCAACTTTTTAGAGAATAGGGAGAGATATTGAACTTGCCTAGGCGTAGGCATCACACGTTGAGTTTTTGCATGCAATTTGTATCTTCAAAAACTTAACTAAAAGTTATGGGTTGAAACTTTTCACACTTACTTGAGAACATACTAGGAGGTCACTATACAAAGCTTGTAACATGGATTTTGACAGAATTATGGACCTTATTGAAATTAGAAATTTCTACATTATCCAGGCTCTTGTTTTAAGTTACCAAGCACTGAAAATAGTCAAGCATGCTGTCCTTCCAACAACTCTTGTTTATAACGACACTAAGTAAACAAGGAAGGTATGTAAAACAATACATCAAGAACATCTGCATAGGATAAGGCTACTTTATTCATCAACTAGTTTCAGTCAAACAATTAACTTCATCAGGATAAAACAACATCAGTACCAAAATTCAGACAAAGTACACTTCGTAATAACTTAAAGTCATGTGACTTGATCAAAATGTTGATAAATTTGGAAGTTTACCAAAATTTCTTGGATTATTGCCAATTGAATTAAATGTTGTATAATGATCATACTTGATTAATTTTGTTGTCTTAAAAAAGGAAATCTATGGTTCCCAGGGAGATAATTTTTTTCATTTGTGCTTCTATATTGTCCAATTTCCTCTTGGCATATAATAGTTACTGTTTCATTTCTTAAACAATTAAAACCATTAATTTTGTGCTAAGGGAGATACTGTTTCAGAAATAAAAAGATGTCTAGAGGTTTCTTGTGTTTTCTCACTATTCTTTTTGTTCTTTATTAGCTGTGGAGATTCTCTGTTAATTATAATGTGTATATATTTATATATGTTGGCATCTGTTTTAGTTTTTGCACATTTAGGTGTCGACTTGGGCTTTTTCTCGAGTTGAATAGTTTTAAATCGTCACCTTAGTGCAGTAACTCCCATTGAAGTATTAATGAGTTAACCTGTTACTGCATTACGGTGATGAAATGTTGTTTCATCAAATCAATGTATGTTCAATGAATAATTCTTCAATGTGTTAGCCGTGCATATTGTTTATGGCACCAGGAACACATATAATTAGTTGTTCATTATAAGAGAACATACTACTAAAATGATTCAGTAAGCATAAAGTCATATAAGAATGAACAATACATAGTATTTATAAACATTTATTCCATAAACCAAAGAACAAAATATGCTACAATGTTTGTATTAAGTTATTTCAAACTTGATATGTTAAAATTCATGCAGCTATTATATTAAATAAGAAAATAAATAAATAATGAACAAATTATTCAAATATGCAATTATTATTGAAGATTCAAATTAATGCAAACCCGCCAATGAAAATTAAACGGCCAATGAATATTAAACCTGTCAATAAATGAAAATCATTAAGGTTACATGTATGTTAGCTTAATATAACTCAAAACTGTCTTTCAAATAAAATGGTCTGGAGATGGACCAATTTACAAAATGAATGGAAAAAAGATGTCTCGGTTGTTCATGTGACTTTGCTTAAGCATTTGAAAGAACGGATGCCATAATGGTGTGAAAAATGTTGTTTAAAAATCAAAATCTATTTTTACATGACGTAACATCAAAAAATATAAAGAACATAGTCATAGTGAGTACAATTATTCAATATCATCATCTATTTGAAAGACCCTGCTCAAAAGAGTACTGTATAACGATTTTTTTTTGTGACTTGCAAATTTCACATGATTATTGTCAAAAATGATAATTTGCACTTTTTAATTTTATAAAGCTAAGTATCTAATTTGTGTTTGACTTATTAGTAATGGAAGGTCTCTCACTAACCTTCCAGCAAACATAAATTAAAATCTTTAAAAATTTTAACAAAACCTGCTAGATTTCTTAAATAAACTAGTCAAGTATGCTGCACTTGAAATGTTCAAAAGATATGAATATTTTCCTTCTATCTCAAAAGTTATGTTCCAATAGGTATAGTTTGACTTATTGAAGTAATTTTTAATGGAAAAGCCCCACCTGTTATATATTTAATTGTATAAGTACTAACATGAAAAGAGAGTCAAGTAGTGTTGAATAAGTAAGGTGTAAAGGGGGGGTGCTGGGTTCGCGACGTGTTTGGCCGTATGGGTGTGTAAGACACGTGTGAAGATTGGTCTGCAAAGTGTCGCCGGAAAGTGATTGGGGTGGTTCGCTGGCGAAGAGCTGGAGGTGGTCATTTTTTTATTTATTCTCTCTTTTACTTTGCTCTCTCTTTCCAGTCCTCCTTGATCTCAGGCCCCTGCTCTACCCCACGTTACACTGCTCACATCGAACTCCCAGATTATCATTTTTGTAATGGGATGGACTCCTATTAGTGAACTGCCAGATCCAATGATTTCAGTCCACCCAATGTTCTGCTGATTTCGTCAGCCTCACTTTCACTCACAACTTGTTGTGATTGGTCAATTTGAATCTGGTCCACGCCCATTAATCTTGTAGAGTCAACAGACCCTCTAGCACCTGATGTTACATTGTCTTTGTCTTCTAAGAAAAAGAGCAAAATAAAAAGGTGAAATAACATTTAACAGATTTCTTTTAACTTTTAAAATATTGTTCTGTTTGTTATTTAGAAGTTAAAACAAATTGCGAGTTTTTATTAAAAATTGTGATAAATAGCTTTAAATACTGTGAATGGGGCCCAATTTCAGCCCCAGATCTGTATGAACTAGATATAAAACAGACGCTTCCACTGTAAATTCTTTAGCTTATGAACAGATAAAATAATAAAAAATAAGGAGTAAATTCAAACATTATAAATGGCAAAACAAGTCTCTGTTCATTAAACAACATGACTTGTATATCTGGGTTTATTTTCATACCTATTACTATTCTGTAAATTATTCTTTGCCTTAATTACTTCATTTAATTCATGCATAACAAAATTGGTACCAGAATTTTATGGTTACAGTAGACAGAAAATTGGAATCAAACAATTTACTGTTTATAATAGGACTGTATAGGTGGATATTCTTGTGTGTTGAAAAGATAGCAAATTTAAAATTTCAGACATTTCATGTGTCAAAGCAAATATTAGTAAATTGTGCAAAGGTAGAATTTAATGACAATTTGGTTGATATGCTAAAGGAAATATTAGCGATTTTGTCAATTCGCGAAATTCGCCAATATTTCTGTGTCGCTAATTTAACCACTTATACAGTTACAACTGTAACACACATGTTACACTTTACTATTTACATACCTGTAGTGTATAAGGACTCTTTCTCCCTGGTGGTCTGTGGATGTCTAGTGCAAAGAATTGGTTCGGGTGGAGTATCATATGTAAGCTTGTATTTAGCACAGTTATCCAGTAATTTCAAAATAGCTACCATATTAGCACTGACAAGACCATAAACTAGGTCAGGCTTTCCAATCTGATATTTTATCACCATCAATTCCCACGGTGTCACGACACGCAGCTTGGATACATCAGCCCATCTAAAATGAAACTCTGTCTTCATTTTTATATTCAAAATGGTCAAACCATCGTTAGAGATCCTTAAACTCCCAACCTGTCTAGTGTTTGCCCGACTTATTTCAAGCTTCGTAAACAGTATTTCATATTCGAAAACCTCTGGAATGTCGCTCTTATTAACAACTACTGGATCAACAGTTTTATACTCGGATGGTAAACGCCATCTCCCAATCCAACTATCAATGTCCTTGACAAGATTGTCAGCAATGTCAAGGTCATTATGAAGGTCGGCCATTACATCCATAGTATGATCTATCTGTTTGCCTTGATCATACAGTTGAACTGCAGCATTTGATAATGTCTGCTCTGAGTCTTTAACAATTCCGAGCAATTTCTGCCCCATCCTTGTCTTCTGTCCTTTGGAATTTTTCATTGCGCTATTGCTTTTCTGAAAGAGCTTTGCTTGCCAGAAATGTTTCAATGTTCCATAAACGCCTTCCCGATCAGGCAAAGATGAAAACCAGATCTTCTCATTTTCTTTAGTTACGATAAAAATAGCTCCAAATACAAGACCAGTTGTAGATTTTCTTACATCTATCAAATCCTCATATGGTATTGAAATTAGTTCATCATTTTTACCACTGTTATTTTGTTGGGTGAACACTATTTCCTCTGCCGTTACTACCAATGTGCCATAATTCCATCGTCTTTTCTTGTTATTGTACAAAGATGCCGGCCATTCGCATATATTAAAGACAGGTTTGGCCATGGTTTAGCGGTACACCTATAGATAAAGAGACATATTAAGTTCAGTTTCATTTGATATACATGTACTTAAATTTAATAGTTGAATTGAATTCAGTGTGTATTTTAAATTGTTCAACAAAATAAGATGCACTTCTTAATGAATTTAATGATAAATGATAAGTGTTTTTTTTTTGACCAAATGGAAGATTAAAATTTTAGTTTAATTAACTCTTAAAAGGAAAATTGTGCTTAAGAAATAATCGTTGATTATAATGCTTAGCTGTATGCACAACAACCACTTCTAATTGTCTTGGTAGTGTAGGGACCGTCACTTATAAAGTAATTTATAAAGTATCAAATCCTTGTTGCAATCCCTGCCCTGGGAGACATTCAGATAATAAGCTGTCCTCCTATATCATGAATTGAGCATACAAAATATCACCTGCTGTTTTCACATTGTAATGACCCTATTATGTATTTGAGATACAAATTCATCATGAATCATGTATATAATGTCTTGAAGTCAACAAGATCTTTGATTTAATTATGAATGTACAGTTATTATTTTTCAATTAATTACTGTGTTAAAAACTATGTGATAGATATATCTGTGATAAATTGTCTTAATCTGTTTTGTATTATGACATATATATATACACAAATCAATCAATCAATCAATCAATGAAAATGTATAGATTTGTTCTTACATACAGTAGGCTGGCTTGTTTCCTTTTGTCCAAGGATACTTGTCACCAGGTCCCTACATGTACTAGATCTACTAATATAAGTATTCAGGAAAATCTGTGTATATCTTTGATGCATGAAATAAACAGATGGATAGCTATTTAGAATAGCTTTGACAGATGACATACCTATAAATCTCATGGATTAAACCCCTACGTATTTTTTTTAGGAGTGTTAAATCGAAAGTTCAATTTGATTTCTTTTTAATGTCCAATTTGCCAAAATTTCATTTTTTTCTTAAACTTACCGGTTTTTCTAACGTTCACTCATTTACCATAACTTGATTTTCTTTACATAATCTATGAAAGAATGAAATAATAAAATACACTTCCGATTACAACGAATCAGTACAAATGGTTGAACTGAATGAAAGGGAGATAACCGTGTCCACTGTATCATATCTATCATTTACGCTTCTCGGCGTTCTTATTCTAAGGGAGGCGACAGGAACATAATTATACATGTATACATCGTGGTTAAAATAATATTGTTGTTATAACAGACTGTAAGGTGCATTTATGCTGTCGCTTTGAATTCTTATTCAACCATATTTGATTAATGACACTAGATGAAAAAAATAAAAAAATAAATAAAAATAATATATATATAATTACCAATACAGTGAGTAGTAGCAAGCATATAATATTATGGCCGGCCTTCTATTAAAATGATTTATTTCATAGACTTCTAGAAGCTATGGTACATATACACGAACATTTAGGATGCAAAATATGATAATTCGCGTGCAATTGTAAGACAAAACGATTAGTTCCACCTATCTTCAACATTGATACCCATCTGGCAAGTGTACGATATGAAGGGCATTTTCCATTAACTAAATCTAGATACGTTTTTATTTCGGACGCGCAATTACCCAAATTACCCACGAATTTTGCAATAATCTCTTTGCTCCTCTCTCAAATCACAATGAAAACCACATGTATATAATTGACCTGCTTAAATGTTATTGCACGTGCAAATCGTGCGAAAATATAGATCTACTGTTGGTTGTATAGGATAGATCATGAGTACCAGTTGGATGTGAGATTTATCAACGAGCGAAGCGAGTTGATAAATCTCACATCCAACTGGTACGAGCGATCTATCTGACTTAGACCACAGGTAGTTTTCTCTGTTTAAGGTGAAGATTAAACATGCGTAAACGATTTCTTCTCCGACTATTACATAGGGATATCCAAATATTTCTTATTCAATCTATTTGGCCTTATTGTAGGCAATAAAATGCACGGGAAAACGACATAATTCATGTTATTTCATGAATATAGTCACTGAATATGATAGATTTCACATTCCATTATAAATTTCTACTCAGAAGAAAATTGGGAAAAAGTTAACATTTCTGAATGCGATGACATTACATTTTCGCAACTTGAGAGATTTTGTTGTTATTCCTGTTGATTCCTCATTTAAATGATTTAATGACAGCACCGTACACAGCGCTTAAATAATAATTCAAGAAGCAAGACTGCTTTCCGAAAAATACTCTTAGACAGAAATCATGGGCGAGGGCTGCTTATCAAGAGTGGGCGTGTTGGAGAAACGGGCAGGTAACTTTCATTAAACGTTTTCCTTAATGCTTAAACAATTCTATGGGACAGGATATTTATTGGTTGTCCGGCTGAAGTTGAAAATATTTTACTTGACGTATAGATTTGTTTATTTATATAAATCCTGCATTGACGTTTTTTTTACCTCATTCATGAACTAAAAAAGTATAACAAACGTCCCTCTGAAGCCTTAAAGCATAGCATTTCCTTAGCGTTGCAACTGCAGCCCAGTAACCTTTCGGAAACTCCACCCCTTCCCCACCAGTGGAATCCCCTTTTCCCAAACCAGTAAATGAATGTAAATCTACAATGTCTGCTATTAGGAGTGAGCCGGGCATAATTCAGGATGAGATTATTGAAATATGTGCCTGACAATATTACAGTAGCATAAAAGGGGTCGTAAAATTAAGATACATATATAGATTTAAGTAGTTTTTGATAAACGCATTTCATTTTATTATTGCTTGTTTTTTCTTATTTACAAATACAGTAACTATTGAAATGACGAAATAAATTGGTCAAAGGACTATTGCTATCTGTTAGGTTTTTTATTTGTTTGGGTCGTCAGAAATGTCTTTCGATGTGACGAAACAGCAGCACGTTTGGGGGATTTACTTTCTGAGAAGAAATGATCACCGGTAACCGTATTGCTGTAATATCTCGTATATTTATATATCTCCAGTACCAAAGGGCGTAGGAGGTGTATATACTGAACCTTTTCTAGAAGCAATTCCCTGTTCATCTAACGGGGCTCTAATTTCATGAAATGAAACAGTATAGTACGTTTCTGATTTCTCCGTAAGAGACGGAGGTTTTTTTTTTCATTTTTTTATTCATTTCAATTTCTTTATATAACTGTATGAATTAATATAGAAAACTACTCTGAAGATTCGTGCACATTTCGTTATGAAATTTACTACTTTCGATATTCATGTTTGCTTCAAAACGTTCGCAACGGTTTTGGCATGCCATATGCTCTTACATTCTCGTTTGATTTGCAAGTTGGTTTGTATGCAATATCAAAGTAAATCACATATTTTCTACCGAAAATGCTTAGAACTCGACCTATTATTGAAGTAAGAGATCATTCGTGCATAACTTTTCCATCGCATGTCAGCAGCGCAGAGCTCAAAATTCCCTTCCGGACAACGTCTCTAACAACGGACCGTGTGCATTTAGCCACACACTTACGATTAACTTATTTTGTTAGTGATCGCACTGGACTTACATTTCAATACCATATTTGAGCCGTGCCATGACAAAACCAACATAATGCGTTTGCGACCAGCATGGATCCAGACCGTGCAGGCTGGTCTTGATCCATGCTGGTCGCAAATGCATTACGTTGGTTTTGTCATGACACGGCTCATATGGCTATTATTGGCAGTTTTTGCCTAATCCGATGTTCTACTCAGACTTAAAAAAACACGAAATAGCTCACTTCTTGTGACAATGATTTGTGCCCGATTGCAATGAATTGTAGTCATTCTCTAAGCAGAAGATCTAAGCTGTTATACAAGACACAACATATAATTTTTGGCGAAGCATTTGTGCCACAGTGATCATTGTTTCACAACCATTATCATCCGTTCCTTGCAAAAATGTTCGCATCTAAATTTACGTTGAAATACACACGAAAATGCGGCGATCATTTATAAGATACACTTTGTGACAGTCATTTAAGCTCGATTGTAAGGAATCGCAAATATTCTTAACGCATGGGTGTTAGCTTTCTAACAAGACATGGCATATAATAATCGGTGAATTATTACCGTCGCTGTGACTGTTGTTTCACAACCAGTTGCAGTCGTACCTTTCGAAAATGTGCACATCTTAATTTCCGTTACATTTGTGCAGAAAATGGAGTTGTCGAAGTAATAGGAACAAGTACATTTTGGCAAGCCAAAATTCATATGTCTCTGACTATATTTCAAAAAAAAAAAAAAAAAAAAAAAAAAAAAAAACAGGTGCAGACGACAAAATTTTGTCATATGAATTCGCGAAAGCAATTATTTTGTACCTTTGAACTAGAAGCATATGTGCTTTTTATCTGTTTTATTATCATACCTTTTATAACTGGACAGAGATAATTTATTATTAGTTGTGTAAATTGATTATCATCATCATCATCATCAATCATCATCAATCATCATCAATCATCATCATCATCATCATACATATAATTCATCCGCATAACTTGTCATAATCGATACTATAAAATTAGACATTTTTATTCACTGATAACATAATATATATAGCATAATGAATACGTAAGGAAGTATATCTCGGACAAATCACCAAAAGAATCAGCATTGAACTTTTGGAATAAAGTGTTCCCCAAGTTTTATGCATTCACACAGGAATAACAAGTTAGAAAGAAAGTGAAAACAAATTGGCTTATCTCCCGTTGACCACGGTCATTCAGAACCTAACGTAAATGGCGATTTCCTCCCTTTAACAGTCGATATCTCAATAAAAAGGCTAATGATGCTGATACAAAAGTCACTATCTGCTGCGCTTTGATTCTATTTCTATCTTCTGCAAAATGTCTTTCGATGTGACGAAACAGCAGCACGTTTGGGGGATTTACTTTCTGAGAAGAAATGATCACCGGTAACCGTATTGCTGTAATATCTCGTATATTTATATATCTCCAGTACCAAAGGGCGTAGGAGGTGTATATACTGAACCTTTTCTAGAAGCAATTCCCTGTTCATCTAACGGGGCTCTTATTTCATGAAATGAAACAGTATAGTACGTTTCTGATTTCTCCGTAAGAGACGGAGTTTTTTTTCATTTTTTTTTATTCATTTCAATTTCTTTATATAACTGTATGAATTAATATAGAAAACTACTCTGAATATTCGTGCACATTTCCTTATGAAATTTACTACTTTCGATATTCATGTTTGCTTTAAAACGTTTGCAACGGTTTTGGCATGCCATATGCGCTTACATTCTCGTTTGATTTGCAAGTTGGTGTGTATGCAATATCAAAGTAAATCACATATTTTCTACCGAAAATGCTTAGAACTCGACCTATTATTGAAGTAAGAGATCATTCGTGCATAACTTTGCCATCGCATGTCAGCAGCGCAGAGCTCAAAATTCCCTTCCGGACAACGTCTCTAACAACGGGACGTGTGCATTTGGCCACACACGATTAACTTATTTTGTTAGTGATCGCACTGGACTTACATTTCAATACCATATTTGAGCCGTGACATGACAAAATCAACATAATGCGTTTGCGACCAGCATGGATCCAGACCTTGCAGGCTGGTCTTGATCCATGCTGGTCGCAAATGCATTACGTTGGTTTTGTCATGACACAGCTCATATGGCTATTATTGGCAGTTTTTGCCTAATCCGATGTTCTACTCAGACTTAAAAAACACACGAAATAGCTCACTTCTTGTGACAATGATTTGTGCCCGATTGCAATGAATTGTAGTCATTCTCTAAGCAGAAGATCTAAGCTGTTATACAAGACACAACATATAATTTTTGGCGAAGCATTTGTGCCACAGTGATCATTGTTTCACAACCATTATCATCCGTTCCTTGCAAAAATGTTCGCATCTAAATTTACGTTGAAATACACACGAAAACGCGATCATTTATAAGATACACTTTGTGACAGTCATTTAAGCTCGATTGTAAGAAATCGCAAATATTCTTAACGCATGGGTATTAGCTTTCTAACAAGACATGGCATATAATAATCGGTGAATTATTGCCGTCGCTGTGACTGTTGTTTCACAACCAGTTGCAGCCGTACCTTTCGAAAATGTGCACATCTTAATTTCCGTTACATTTGTGCAGAAAATGGAGTTGTCGAAGTAATAGGAACAAGTACATTTTGGCAAGCCAAAATTCATATGTCTCTGACTATATTTCCAAAAAAAAAAAAAAAAAAAAAAAAAAAAAACAGGTGCAGACGACAAAATTTTGTCATATGAATTCGCGAAAGCAATTATTTTGTACCTTTGAACTAGAAGCATATGTGCTTTTTATCTGTTTTATTATCATACCTTTTATAACTGGACAGAGATAATTTATTATTAGTTGTGTAAATTGATCATCATCATCATCATCATCAATCATCATCAATCATCATCAATCATCATCAATCATCATCATCATCATCATGCATATAATTCATTCTCATAACTTGTCATAATCGATACTATAAAATTAGACATTTTTATTCACTGATAACATAATATATATAGCATAATGAATACGTAAGGAAGTATGCTTCTAGTTCAAAGGTACAAAATTATTGAGACATATGAATTTTGGCTTGCCAAAATGTACTTGTTCCTATTACTTTCGACAACTCCATTTTCTGCACAAATGTAACGGAAATTAAGATATGCACATTTTTCGAAAGGTACGACTGCAACTGGTTGGTGAAACAACAGTCACAGCGACGGTAATAATTCACCGACAATTATATGCCTATGTCTTGTTAGAAAGCTAATACCCATGCGTAAAGAATATTTGCGATTCATTACAATCGAGCTTAAATGACTGTCACAAAGTGTATCTTATAAATGATCGCGTTTTCGTGTGTATTTCAACGTAAATTTAGATGCGAACATTTTTGCAAGGAACGGATGATAATGGTTGTGAAACAATGATCACTGTGGCACAAATGCTTCGCCAAAAATTATATGTTGTGTCTTGTATAACAGCTTAGATCTTTTCTGCTTAGAGAAATGACTTACAGATTCATTGCAATCGGGGCACAAATCATTGTCACAAGAAGGGAGCTATTGTCGTGTGTTTTTTTAAGTCTGAGTAGAACATCGGATTAGGCAAAAAACTGCCAATAATAGCCATATGAGCCGTGTCATGACAAAACCAACGTAATGCATTTGCGACCAGCATGGATCAAGACCAGCCTGCACGGTCTGGATCCATGCTGGTCGCAAACGCATTATGTTGGTTTTGTCATGGCACGGCTCAAATATGGTATTGAAATGTAAGTCCAGTGCGATCACTAACAAAATAAGTTAATCGTAAGTGTGTGGCTAAATGCACACGTCCCGTTGTTAGAGACGTTGTCCGGAAGGGAATTTTGAGCTCTGCGCTGCTGACATGCGATGGCAAAGTTATGCACGAATGATCTCTTACTTCAATAATAGGTCGAGTTCTAAGCATTTTCGGTAGAAAATATGTGATTTACTTTGATATTGCATACAAACCAACTTGCAAATCAAACGAGAATGTAAGAGCATATGGCATGCCAAAACCGTTGCGAACGTTTTGAAGCAAACATGAATATCGAAAGTAGTAAATTTCATAACGAAATGTGCACGAATCTTCAGAGTAGTTTTCTATATTAATTCATACAGTTATATAAAGAAATTGAAATGAATAAAAAAAATGGAAAAAAAAACCTCCGTCTCTTACGGAGAAATCAGAAACGTACTATACTGTTTCATTTCATGAAATAAGAGCCCCGTTAGATGAAAAGGGAATTGCATCTAGAAAAGGTTCAGTATATACACCTCCTACGCCCTTTGGTACTGGAGATATATAAATATACGAGATATTACAGCAATACGGTTACCGGTGATCATTTCTTCTCAGAAAGTAAATCCCCCAAACGTGCTGCTGTTGCGTCACATCGAAAGACATTTTGCAGAAGATAGAAATAGAATCAAAGCGCAGCAGATAGTGACTTTTGTATCAGCATCATTAGCCTTTTTATTGAGATATCGACTGTTAAAGGGAGGAAATCGCCATTTACGTTAGGCAAACTCCTCACAGTGATTACCTCCCTTGGCATTCTCTTTACTCATAGGGGGAGATCACTGCGTAGGAGATTGGCAGTTAGGAGTCTTATTTTCTTGAGATATGCAAAGCAGTCTGTTCAGCCTTGGACAGCAAAAACAAAAGACTGAATTTTCAGGCGATCTTTTTGCACAAAATTTATGGACGTGAACAGTTTATATTCCGGAAACACAAGAAGTGAAATAAAAGTTACCAGGAGGCAGTAAATATATACCAAGACTTATTGACATGATAATATATTGTTTATTTCTCTTTTTTTTTTAAATAACAATTTGAACAAGAGCCGTTAGACAAACGATAATGAAAATGAATCTAGGATAACAACATGAACATTTTAAATATGAGACATTACGAAATGTATGAAATCTTAATACATTGAAAGACGTTTCTGGTACATTATTTTCTGTACATATTTTTTATCACTAAAGTTTAAGATACGGTATGTTTTGTTTTTTAATTTATGAAATGGAACGTTTCTGCATTTGAAATAATAACAATAATAATAATCATGGTCTTTAACAAGAAAACAAGTATCACAGAGTTGCCCTGAGCCAATGAGAATCCTCCAATGTTCCATCAGGTGGATGACGTCATAATATTTAAGCGGTCGGTTTGTTTTATTCTGAAATAAAATATATATATTTAGAAAGTGTTCATACTTTGATTATTCGGTCTTTTACATCTGTTATTTAGTAACATGTCAAGTTTTCAAAGATATTTTAAATATTTATTAAGCACAATTTTTGAAAAAAAAATATGCCTAGAAAACTCTATAAATTAATACCTTTTTCACAACGCAAAAGTTTTTGTAATAAGTATCATAAAAATCATATTTTAACGTTATGAAATAAAGACAATTTACGAAACAAGTAGATTTCGCTATTTCGAATCTGTTGGACCGGAAGTGGACTAGAGCAAAATGAACGCTAACTTACCAGATTTAACCAGTAGCGGAAGCGTTGGTGATGGTAATTGTACCGCTGCTGCTGGTGTTGTTGTTACTGAACAAGATGAGGAAGATGAAGAGGAATCCGATCATAGCCAGAACTGTAGAAAAAACAACAAGAAATAAATAACAAATAAATAAAATGAAAGGCTGGAAAGTTACAAGTGATTCAGCAAAGTAATAAAAAAGATTTAGCAATCACATTCGGTCTAAATTTAAACTATTAGTATGCCATTTGAATATTTTATTTTTTTTGCAGACGACATTACAAAATAGCTCGAGAACTGCATTTGCAGGTTGAATCGATCGTTTCTGAAGGTATAAATTCAAAATTGTCAATGTTGATTATAGCTAAAACTGTAGAAAAAACAACAAATAAATAAAATGAAAGGATGGAAAGTTACAAGTGATTCAGCAACGAAATAAAAAGAAAAAAAAATCTAAATTTAGCAATTATATTCGGTCTAAATTTAAACTATTAATATTACAATTTTTTGCAGACGACATTTTCAAATAGCGCGAGAACTGCCTTTTCCGGTTTAATTGACCGTTTCTAAAGTTATAAATCCTTATTTTAGTCTCAAAATACTATTAATAGATATATTAAAAAATATTTTTTGCAGACGACATTTTGAAATAGTGCGAGAACTGTTTTTTTCGGTTTTATGACGGCATTTGAAGTTTAATTTCAGTTTCAAAATTGTCAATGTTGAAATATTATGGTGCATTTATAGTTACGGTATAGGCTACTGTAATAAAAACTTTGCAGTGCAAATATATATAGTTAGAGTGCTAAAATCTACAAAACAATGCACGTTTATTAAAGTTGACAGTAAAATTCAAAAAATAGTTTTGAGCTGTAAAATCGTTTTTGAAACTTGAACTTACTTCCTCCGTTTCCGAAGCCACTGCCACCAGTTGCTGGGTAATAACCATAGTTGGCTGTAGCCAGACCCAAAACACAAGCAAGGGCGAGAGCAACAATGATCAGGGATTTCATCTTGTCGGTTGTTGACTGTAACAAAAAGAATTTGAATTCATATATTATACAGCTTGTTAATTTATAGTTAGTCATGAAATATACTTATGATTTATAACAATTATGAATTATTTGTTATTCCTGCTCAATCTTAACAAGTTAATAACGAATTTCATGTAGGCCACAAACGTTTCTAATATTGAAAGAGGACGAGCTATATCTTAAATTTACACCAATAAACTTTAGTTCAAAACAAAGAAGAAATGAGTACGATATTTGTACATTAATGAATATCCAAATGTAATTTTAGTAAACATTCTAAATCTGTCATGTTTCAACAACTCAGCTGGTTTTATACAAACATGTACCTTACCGTTCTTCTGTTGTTGACTTTTATTTTATTTTAAAAAGTAAACTAAAATAAAATATGAAATTATAATTTTCATAAATAAAACTGAGAAAAATTGTATTTGAATACTTACTTGAATGATCTATATCCAAAGAATATGATACTGTTGTCGTCTGCGAACGAGAATATATACCCGTATTCACTCCGTAACACCGGAAGTGTACTTAGCAGACGAGACGTGAGATATCCGCGGGCTCTTCCTCAACTCGGTAGTGTATCGGGAAAATTGACAAGTAAAGGTAAATTACGTATTAAATTGTGTAATAGTATGCAAATTGAAAGTTTAAGGTCCGCCGATCTTTTAATTAGATGAAAATAATAGTGAGGAATATACATGTATGTCATTATTATATATGTTAGATTTTGTCATTATCATGTATGTTAGCTTTTGTATCTGTATTATAATTAAATACGCTTCGAATAGTTGCAATAAAATATTATTAAATTTTACTGAAATTATAATCTATATCGAAAAGTGAAAATTAATATAGAGCTTTGTAAATTAATATTTATATCGTTTCAAATATGAAAAGATTCTTGTGTTTGAGTAAATGTTCCATTATTACTGCTTTTCATTTACTATAATTTCACAATATGATTTCATGTACCACGATGTAGTTCTTAGGCAGTATAATTATTTTAGAATCAATACATTTTAATCCAAAAGAAAAAAGAAAGGACAAAATTCAGACGGCTTTCTTGAAAATTTTAAAACAGTATGTTCATTGATTCACGACGATTTTCATGAAAAGTTTTCAAATGTATTAAAAAGTAATATACCGGTATTTGCAATTGAGCAAAGAAAGTAGTTTACACATTGCAAATGGCATCTTCAGTCCACGTAAATTACTTAATAAATCACAAACTATCAAAAAAGCGCTTACTGGGTTAGTCACGCAGTAGATATATGGTGAAAAATTCTGCAAAATCAATTAATTATCATAATAGATTAACACGATGTCCATAAATTTAATTCAAATACTATTGGTACAATGCAAATTTTTGTTATTTATTTATGATTCATATGTATGCAAGCATTGTATGTCGATAAGCTGTACGCTTAAGTCTTGTTATATTTTTCTGATCTGTTCCTAAGGGACCGTTGATACCATCACCTTTAAGTGTTGAAAATTGAGTAACGTTCAAGCCGGTGCTAGGGGGCGTGAGGAATACATCAGTACATTTAGATGGTTACTTCGTTTTCTTTTAAAAAAATGTCTTGGTTAGTTAAAACAATATTTTTTTTATAGATATTTGAATTACACGATATATTTCTGTACGGATTGAGTAGGAAACTTGTAGCTTAGTTTAATTTATGCGATTTGATTTCTTAGCATATTTTTTTGTAATTAATCGAGTCTATAAATTTTGGCATATATGGTATCTGTAAAGCTTGTCTGAGAACAAAACTTTTTATAAAGTTAAAATCATAAATAAGCATATAGACGTTACTTTAAATAAACTTGCCTTATTTTATAGACATCAAAGGAAGGCGTATTTAAGTTATTCATAATGTTTCCTACTTGTAAAATTACGTTTGAGAATGAAAATTGAGATATTAAACTAAAGTGTTCCCTAAATTCTTAAAAAAATAGCCAAATATGTACAAATCGATCAATGTAAGTTAAAAAAAATGTTTTAAGGCTTTTGTAACTCAGTGGAGCTCCTTCAATGGCAATAAACGCCAGACATGATATGTGGGAGGTCAAATAAAATGGTCATAATTTGCTTCCGTAAATTCGCCACTCGATTAACAATTTCAAATTCTAATGTTATGAAGCTGAAAATATTACTTATCAGCATTCATAAAAAATCAAAAAGCATGTATCATTTAATTGTATCATTTAATAAATCAGTGTTTTTTATAACCATAACATCAAAATTTTTTAACAATGACGATTTTTTGATACATGTACACCTTAGGGGTACAGTCTTTTTTCTCCAACTCATAACGTTCTTATCCTTTATTTAAAAGATATTCATAACAATACACCTACTTATCATAACAAAATATCTTTCCTTACATGTGAGTATATAAGATTCAGTACATCATACTAAATTGAAAGATTTGTGGCAATCAAGTACTCGTTCATAAATAATAAATAATAAAATGTCCAGAAAATGATACGCACAGCAATTAAGTCCATGTTGCACCGGTAATTTTGTAACTAAGTTTTGATAAAACGTCATGAGACACGGTATTTCTCTATTCAGCTATTTTGTCCCAAAATTACAGAAGAAAACTATCGTTTTAAAATCACCATAGAACATTTTTATATATTACATTATAATTTTTTAGGAATAAATGCATACTCAGTTAATTGTTTGCGTCTGTGCTAAAGATGTCCTCTGCTGATTATTTCCAGAGGAACTACTTCCGGACCTTCTGGCTGTCATTCGGGCGACTGTTTCTACTGGTTTTGTCTGATGGGACCAAGAACCGCTCCCTAGTACAACTCTTGTCGCTCCTCCAATTTCATTATGACCCATTTTTCCTTTGACTGTCTGTAAAATGTGTCCCGGCTTTTCACGGTCGACAAATCCGGAAGTAAATGCTTTGCCAAAATGTCGGTTCCACTCTTCCTTCCATTGTCCAGCAGCAATCTTTGCGCGTAAAAGAGCTCTTAATCTTTCGAGAAGTGCAGCATTTTTACCGGAAGTTGACATCCACCATTTTGATCCGCTTCCGGCTGCTCCACCTTGACCGGCACCACCAGTCCATGAACCATGACCAGCTCCTCCTGTCCATGAACCTTGTCCTGCTCCTCCTGTCCAAGAACCTCCTCCGGCACCGCCCCACATACCCTGACCAGCTCCACCTCCGGCACCGCCCCACATCCCCTGACCAGCTCCACCTCCGGCACCGCCCCACATACCTTGTCCTGCTCCACCAGTCCAAGAACCTTCTCCGGCACCGCCCCACATACCCTGACCAGCTCCACCTCCGGCACCGCCCCACATACCCTGACCAGCTCCACCTTCGGCACCGCCCCACATACCCTGACCAGCTCCACCTTCGGCACCGCCCCACATACCCTGACCAGCTCCACCTCCGGCACCGCCCCACATACCCTGACCAGCTCCACCTTCGGCACCGCCCCACATACCCTGACCAGCTGATCCAGTCCATGAACCGCCGGCACCTCCCCACATACCCTGACCAGCGCTTCCCGATCCAGTCCATGACCCTTGACCTCCTCCGCTTGATGAACTTTGGCCAGATGAGCTCTGACCAGCTCCGCTAGTTGAAGAACCCTGACCGGAAGTACCATAGCCGTATTTTCCATTCCATTGACCAGAACCTGCAGTACCAGAAGCTGAACCTCCAAATTGTCCACTTCCACCAGCCCACGATCCTCCAAGACCCACACCAGCACCCGCACCAGTACCAACGGCACCTGCACCAGTACCAATGGCACCTGCACCTGCATGGGCGCCACCACCGAAGATACCTTGACCAGCTTGCGCTGTTTGCCACAGTAAACCACCATCGAGGTCAAATTCATTTCCTAACATTTCAAAATCGTCAATGCCTAGTTCACTCCAATCAATATCTCCGGCTTCATTAAACATGTCTGCGAATTCCTCAATCAGTTCATTT
This sequence comes from Ruditapes philippinarum, assembly GCF_026571515.1. Classification (NCBI taxonomy): domain Eukaryota; kingdom Metazoa; phylum Mollusca; class Bivalvia; order Venerida; family Veneridae; genus Ruditapes; species Ruditapes philippinarum. Next base: position 24,344 of record NW_026866313.1, on the reverse strand, counting down.
AGTTCGACCTCTTCACTAGAATCGGAGTCAGAATCATCCGCTTTCTTTTTCTTTGCACCTACTTGGCCGAGTGGAGTAAAATCTTCATTTTCCTCACTACTGCTATCGTCATCATCCGAGCTGCTTGAATCATCTTTGGCATTTAATGCAGCAATAACAGCATTGACTGCCTTATTCGCCTGACTAGATGCTACCGCCTTCTCAACACTGTATGCGTCTACATAAACTGAAATATGCAATAGTTTACAATGTAAATGATACAAACAGAAATATTTTAGCTATGGTAACAAAATCCGAAACATGACGTAAGTTCCATTGTTAGTTTAGAAACTAAATGAATATAAATATGCTCAATTAACGAGTGAGGTACAGTAGTCACTACACATGAACAATTTATACTTTGATTATCAATGAAAGAAAAAGAAATGGTGTTGAATCCCTTGGTAAGAAAGTCAAACAACTAAATAAAAGTTATTGCTCTACATTTCTATTATTAAATATGCAATGCATTTTAATATTGAAATCAACTTAGGTAGTAGCTGTACAAGTAAACACAAACTTCATCAAAGGGAACCAAAATTTCTACAATCAAACATTTCCCCATCAGCATGTTCATAAGATCATTCCAACACAAATCTAGTTTTTTCCCCAAAACTATGCTTTGTAAAGAAAGTACTTATCATTCATATGTAAATAGCTAGTTTAGTCTTTCTGCCAAGACCAGGTTTACTTCAGGGTTCAAGGTTGTTTCGTCTTCTTTACGTAAAAGACATATAAACATCGGTCAGTAACCCAATAGCTTACGATGGCTTTGACCATTTGTTGTAGTTCATGCCCGTATAACTTAAGCGCTTGACTGCTTTGTGATAAATTATCTTTTTTTAAAGAAGAAAAAAAACTTCATGCGCATATTTTGCGTAAGACATTCTTTAAGTTTTTGTTTCGTTTTTATGTGGGTTTTTATGTTTTATGTTACGTTTTTTTTTCAAAGCATAATTTTATGTTACAGTGAACCTCGTATGTACTTTTTAAAATGTATCTGTTATCCATGATTAATGGTAAAACATTGCACTTCTTCTTGTGACAATTTTGCGCTTATTTTTCAAGTAATTAATATAAATCATTGTGTTAATGCGTAGTTTGGTGTTGTTGTTTTGATGTTGTTTAGTCGGTGTAAGAAAATATATTAAAATGAATAATTATTTTTGGCCATCGGACAAATTTGTGTAAAGTCTATTTATTTACAATACAACAGTCAAAATACCGTTGGTCGGCAAATGTCACTCCTTTAAGTGATATTGTTAATGGTTCAGAACAGGTTTTTTTTCCAGTTAGAATATAATTTGACTACATGCGAATACTTAACGTTTGTTTCGATTAAATTGTGACGCAGTTGATCTTGTTTTCATTTGTTAAATACAATTTTTTTTGTTTGCAACTGTAAAACTATTAATTTGTAGTTAAACGACATTTATTTCAGGCATAAGAACTGTTACATATATTTACATTCTATGAACTTAAATATACATGTATAAACTTATATATGTATGTGTATTTGGCTATTTGCCCCATGATTTCAATTTTTGTTGCGAGAGAAAAAAAGATAAAAAAGGGTATTTGTATAATTATTATCGAAAAGAAGCTATTGTTAAACTTTAGACCTAACCATTCGTTTATTTAATGCTTTTTTGAAATCCACGTGTACATGCCACTGAAAAATAAGGCAGAGTCGACCATACAGTAAGAAAGATAGATAGATATTAAACTAAGTGCATGCAATATATTACTAGAAATATAAATAATAAGACAAAATATTTTCTTACCAGTTATCGAAAGCGAAAGCAGTAGAATCATTACCGAAAACTTCATCTTTATGTTCTGTACCTGCAATAATAATAACGATATATTTTTGTTTGCTTTTGATTTAAATCTGAATTCAGCATTTATGAAAAATGTTTGTTTTTAAAATAGATAAAATGAAAACATTAAAGAACGCTCCGATACTATAGAATTGAAAATGTTACAGGCTTAGTTTTACCGGGCTTGTTCATGGACATAAAATCAACCTCGCCATAACGCACAGGCTTAAATAGAATTCAACTTAGAAATATGGCGTTAAAGAATTTAGAAACATGTACTAATTTTATCATTGAGCATTTAATGTAACACCTTTGTGTCATTCGTAGAACAGCGGCGTATGGTCCTTATAATATATGTGTGCCTCCAAACGGAACGCGTAAATAGTGCGTGGAGTCAAATAAAATGGAACTTATAACTTATTTTAATTCAAATCAGATCAGAGGTTTTGAAGACATTAACAGCGTTATATCTATATAACATGCTTAGCGCTTTACCTGACGGAACCGGAAGTGGTAATAGTCTGGGTTGCGTTTCATGAAAAGTCCTAAGTGTATCCTAAGTCCTAGGACATAAACTAACTTTAGGTCTAACTTAAGACCGTTTCAATAAACATTCTAATCTTCAGTTAAATACTGTAGCTATATAAATAATTCCATTCTCCTGAGAAAGGTTAAGAAATACGATGACAGACCCTTTTATTGGCAATGTGTAAATGCCCATTAGCATAGCTATTCAGAAATTAAAAGAGGTCATAAGTTAGAACATTTTCTATGAAATGCAAAATTGTCTCAATTTTTGTCTTATGATTTTAGACTAAGGACATTCTAGGAAACGCAGCTCAAGTCTATACTTTGGAGAGTCATTTTATATTTGATATTGAAATCCCTTCAACTTTGAATGGCCTGTTTCAAATTCAAAAGCGGGCAAATCCATTACACAAATTTAACAGATTAAGGCCGGGTAATTTAAGTGTTGATATTTTACACAGAACTAGATAAGCCATCAAAGCTGTATGCCTCCAATTGTACCAAAATATTTCAAGAAAATCAAAGAAGAAAAAAAAAACCCTTACATTTTAAGAAAAAATATATTCAAAAAATAATTTACATGTTATGCGCAATTAATGACTACTTTGCAGTACATGTATTTATCTCCATATTTCTACTGAGTTACTTTTTTGAACTTTGTGTGGTTATTCAAGAGGATCTTAAGTGTTGTATGCAGTGTATATATTATTTTCTTTGTTCACTTCACAAAATTTCACTTTTAAAAGCATTTATCAAAATTTTCCTGAAAATAAGCATGAATTTGGAGGCATGCTGCTAGATCATCGCAAAACTGTACGATCTTGTCGTTGTATACGGCGTTCATTTTTTATTTTATCTGCTTAAATTTCACATTAATCTTGTTGGTAGTGAAATTTCATTTTATGCTATTTATTGTTGTTTATTGTTGTTATTGTTTGACAACGAATTAGATAAATGATCATTTTAGATAATGGTGATGAAAAATCATTCTGTTTCTAAAAGCATTGGGAACTTCACAAAATGAATTTTCAGGTAGTGATCGGAGTAAAGAAAGAAATATGAAGAATATACGTGTATATAGAGAAAATATATCAATACAAAGTGGCGTGTTTACATTTTTATCATTTCAAACACATATAAATTTCATTTTCAAAAAATGAAGACAAAATCATAACAGATAAAAAAGTTAACAAAAACAATATTTTTTAGAGCTATACTAATATAAGGATGGTTATAGCTACAATGTAGCACATTGCAAACATACTATATTTGGTTATTGGTGTCAATTTATTATTAAAAGATTAAAACATTCATTTTTATTACCGAATCGTGAAATTTAGAAACACCAATCACTAATACCACTAAGCGCAGTGCTGCTTAATATCATAGAAACACACAGCTTTTGGCGGGGAATGTGGTGGGGCGCATAACATAACTCTGAAGAAATTCTAAATAGATGTTAAAAATTTTGTGTTACAATATAAAAAAAAAAAATTAAATATATTCTCATCGGCCGAAACAAAAATGACGAACTTTTTTCAGGCCATTTTTACTGCGCAATAATTTTAAACCAGCTGTGGAAATTGTTATATTTGTCGCATGTAATCCTAAAAATACGTATTTTAAAATTCACGTTGCAAGAATTCATTTAATCTATATCAGAATATTTCTGAAAGTTATCTTAGTATATGTATAAAATTAATATCATATTAATACTATCAAACAAAAGAAAAAAATAAATATTTACCTTCAATAATAATTTGTTATTTTTTTGTATCTATTTTCTCCTTTTTTATTCTCACACACCACTCAGGAACTGTCCTGTTTCGTATTATATATTAATATTCAGAACCTTCCTTCACGTGGGGGAATATGTATTTTTATGAATTATTCACCCTCAGATTAAGTGGTGGTCATTATCTAAAACTGGAGACCAATGATATAAGTAAACGCCCAGTTTTCATTTTTGTCCTAGACAACACGCAAAACTGACCTAAACCTAGCCTCCTGTGCTTATAGCTTATTTGCTTGTTGAATGGCTTAAGATGTAATAAATTACTTGTACATTTTCAGTGCGAAGTACAAGCTAAATTGCCGAAAGATTATCATTTGTCACCCGTACATACCTGGCTCTGTATCAGGCGAAAGATAATTACGAACGAACCCTGGGGCGAAACATGATTATTCTACTGACCTTAATTGCTAAAAATAGAATATTTCGAAAGAGGACAAATATGCGAACAATATAAAAACACATTGTCCACTATAATGGATATTTTCTAAAACAGGAAATTAAGACAAGGTGTGTCCGTTCATGAGTACATTCATCTAAATATATATGTATATTATACAAACATTACTTCACCTTCCTTAATGCCCACCAAATTTGACGTCATCATTTCGAGGACAACATTTTAAACGTTATAATGTATTTTTTGTTTTTCTTTTGGTAAATAATGTTTGTACTTTAATAACGTTAGTTATATAGTTATGTTTGAAGATTCTCAAATATTCTGGTAAAAAAACTAAAGTAACATAACTTTCATTCTCTTATTGTAATAAATTAAATCAAATGTTGTCAAAAACTCATGCTTTTGGAATATTGTAAGTTCATACTTTTAATGCTTTAATATTTAAAATATTTTTTATCATCGATTACAGTGCTTTAAAAAAAGAAGAAGAATACATTATGCTCATCATGCATTCAGCAAAATATCTTAATCACAGAAATTAATTGAAATATATGAAATTCTTACAGAATATGTCTAATATAAATAAATAAATAAATAAATAAATAAATAAATAAATAAATAAATAAATAAATAAATAAATGAATAAACTATGTATGGGAAGCTGCGTTCCCTATTAAAGGTCAAGTAAAATTGGTCTTATAACCGCCAAGTCTCTTAAAAGACATGTAATTTGCGTACATTTTGACGTAACAAAAGATTAAGACCATAAAATGTAGACATATATGTATGATATTACAGTCAATAGGTGGATTAAAGAACTGTTTGTCAAACTGTCAAACATTTTTGGCATAGATAAAAGACAAAGTATTAAAGCAGCATGCATTTTTATTTTGAAGATGTAATAAAAGTAAAATATTGTGAAGTGAAATAAAATTATTTACACATTGCAAACGGCACATACATTCCATGTTAATCACCAACAAGAGGTCAAAATATGCAAAAATAGCTCTAACTGCGTTAGTCATGCAATAGAAATATGGTGCATATTATCTCACAAAGGTGCATATTATTACAAAATCGACCATTAATCGCACAAAAACATTCACATTATTACTTGAATAATAAATCTCTTGACATTTCTAAACATCTTAGTGCAAGTCATTTTTCTCAAGTTTAATTTTCTGGAAATATCTTTGGCTCATCTGGAGGCAACAGCTTAAATGATACACATTTCAGCACTTCTTTGAATTGTTCAGTTTATTATTTTGTTAACGTTTTCACCTTATAAATTTTTTGAATGATTTCGGCTTAAAAATGGTGCGAGCAAAAACTTTGGTATATTGTAATGCTGAACAATTGTGTTTTTTTTTATCTGTAAGCCATCTTTCTGTCAATGCTGACAACAAGAATACGTACAGTATTTTCATACGAACCTACCTATCAAGCTATCTGAGCCCTTCGTCCGAGGTAAATATATTTGTTATCATTTATATAAGAATGCAGTTTACTTAATTGTTGAATATGAGCCAAATAACATTTTCATAAGACTGCTTGCCTTTCACCGCGTGCTGTGTGGGATGAAATGTATTTAACATGTTAAATGATGTCTAGGTTGTAAGCAAACTTGTTTTTATAATATCTCAAATACTGCTACTTAACAAATGATGTTAAACCATACATGTTTTGCCAGTCAACGAAGCTTTATATAATATCTTTTCAGGATATTTATGTACAACTTACTCGACCAGTTTAATTGTAACATTTTGTATACAAATATGCTAGTAATATTAATGCGTTAGTCACTATTGTTACATGTAACACAACAATTAATCATTCTATTGCATATAACAGAGCGTTTTTATAGTATATTAGTAGAAACTAATGTAGAAATTATTATAACTCATACGACGAAGTGTGCAGCTGTCTTTCATACAAGGGGTGCAGCTGTGTTTACCGAAGGTAATGCATAAGGTCTTTGATTTAGATGATGTATATGTAGTACTTATGACTTTTAAAATCATGCACACGACGGGCGCAGCCCTGTGACAAAAATGGCGATGCGGCAGATTAAGTCTTATAATTATCAAGGATTGCACAATTTATTTGTAACGTTCTTCCCATATCTTAGTTTAAACATATTTATTTAAGCTCGGTTGGTTGCGAAACAAGTTCTTGCAACTTATATTAATCACTATCCAGTCCGCTTCCTGGAACAAACCAGTACTGGTGTCATATGAAGAAACATGGTCGTGACCCAAGTATGGCTCTGACCCTGGAGACGTTATTTCCATTTATTTTGCTCCATACTGTTGTATAGTGTATATCTTGTGTCAAGAGCCTTTCACAAAAGACCCACAAATAAAATTAAATGTGAAATAGTTGTGACTTTTCTTCATTTTGTATAATAAGAATTAAACATAATGTATATTCAGTTGAACATGTACATAATACATATGTATACATAATCTGTGTAGCAAATATTTAAATATTATGCTTCTAAAACAATTTTAGAACATCGGAGAATATGTAAAATATGTTCTGCAAATATTTGTCCTCATTATGTGTAATCATTAAAATATATGCATTAATTTATTATTGAAACAATTGACTTAGACTTTATAGAAAATAAATTTCTAATTACCTCCCTTTAACATGAAATGTAAATTCGGTAATATCTTTACAAATAATGCTTTTTGGAACTTACAATATTGATAAATCTTCATTGGAGCGTTATATTTATGCTATAAAACCATAAAATTCAGTTAAACAAAAACTAAACCATAAAATTCAGTTAAACAAAAACATAGGCACAAATGCATTTCTAAATTGTCCACAAACGTATGTAAGATACGACTAGTTTTCATTTTAATTTAAAGTGACATTATGTCCATCCAATTGTAAATGGTGAGTGCACTGGTTAAACGCAAAATAGCTTTACATTTTTTGTCATAATTGTGCCCATTTTTTATCATTTTACTTTGCAAAAATAATCAGTAATTCGCATGAACCACGGAATTTTCTATAAATATCGTTTGGAATGTAAAAGTAGTGCTTAATTTTTAAAAATTAAACACTACTTTTACATTCCAAACGGTATTTAATCTTTTTATAATTTAGATAGTTTTAATTTTTTATACTAAATATTCTTTACATTATCAATCACTGGTCAATCACCAATATAAAATTCAATATTTTAAAAATTACAAATTCACCTGAATTTGACAGCGACTTAATGTGCATAATGTCACTTTAAATGCTTAGGTTATTCAAATATTTTAAAACTAAGAATATTCTGTTCATTTTGTTTGTACGTGTCCCACTATTTATCAATTTATCAAGATGTTTAACCTATTTTCCAAGGTTTGCTTGATTGTGCCACCATCACAAACAACTACATCAACAAAATAAAAACATTTAGATAGAAAAGTAAAAAAAAAAAGCAACAGCATATTAAAGACTGTATGTTGTAATTCAAGTAGCGAAATTTTATATATGTATATAACTATGCTTCTAAAACAATATCCAAACATCCAAGACTATGTTAAATATGTACTGCAAATGTTTTTGCGCATTATAAGAAATCTTTGAAATATATATGCATTCATTTCTTATTGAAATATTTGGCTTACACTTTATCGAAAATAAATTTCTAATTGCCTCCCTTTATTTACATGAACTGTAAATTCGGTAATATCTTTACAAATAATGCTTTTTGGAACTTACAATATTGATAAATCTTCATTTGATAATTATATTTATGATATAAAACCATAAAAAAAATGAGTTACAGGATCTTTAACATTTTACCCATTTCTGCCCTTTTCAAATTAAAAAGTTAAATCTGTATTCATAAAGTGCAATCATCGTAACCCTTCAAAATTACAAGACCATATTTTAAATAGTAGCAACAACTCAATTTAACCATGATTTGCACGTGAAATTACATGTATAATATACCGTTGGCAAGATTATTGATTTTTCTAACCAACCGTCTATTTTCGCACGATTTGCACGTGCAATGCAATTTTAGCAGGTCGTTTAAAGACATGTACATGTGGTTGTAAACATAGCCGAGTTGCTTGGAGATGCAAAATTCGTGGGTTATTGGGTAAATGCGGGTCAGAAATAAAAACGGATCTAGATTAAGTTTATGGAATAAAATGCCCTTCCATATCGTGCAATTGCCAGGTGGGTGTCAATGTTTAAGGAAGATAGAACTAATCGGATAATCCCTGTCATGCACCGTGAATTTCCGATCTCTCTCCTTGTGACTTTTGGTTAATACTAAAAATCAAATCTTGACTTCGCGGTCGCCGGTTCGAAACCCGTAGTGTCATCGGAAACGCTCTCTAGCAGTGTATAAACAGTATACCCAATTAACAGTTCAAAAATGCTTTGTCGGAATTGATTCTGAGGCTGAAAAGTGTGAGCTTTGTAAACTATATTAACCCGATAGCGTTTTAATGAAAATTCAGTTTAGGAACGGAGTAAATTTCGACAATCTTACAAAGCATGTAACAAACCTGAAAGTTAATTAATGTCAATGGCTCAATAATTTATTTCTTTATCTTAAAGTTCATTTTAAACCTTTAAGGTTCTCTTTTAACTCCCTCACCCCTTGATCTATACAATGTTTTCAGTCATTTTATATCCCGCGTAGATGTGTCTTTATTTTTAATATATCTTTATAATATAGTTTAATTTTGACGTCTCATTTTAAAGGTTTGAGAAACCCAAAGACAAAAGCTTTCTTCAGGAACTATGCCAATCAAGAAAGAAAGTGGAGTATGTCAAACCTTGAGGCGGTGTATATACCTTACAATTGACAAGATAAAAAGTAAAAGCACACGTAAAAAGCAGCATCATGCAGCTTTAGGTTACATTTAAACGCTTTATGTAACAATTTCTACATAATAGGGAGGTTCTGTACCAGTGCAATGCAGTGTTTATGCAAGCAAATTTGCTTAAGGTAATAAGAAAAAGCTTTATTGTACGGCCGTCTTGAGAAGATGAATTCGCGTAATGCTGCGTTATGTTTAAACTGTTATATGAAATGACCAGAGGATAATTTTAAGGATGACAGCTAAAGTAGCCCAGTAATTAATTAGTAATTAGTCACCTGTCAGAGAAAAAGTTTTAGGGTTGTCAGGAGTCTTTGTGGAGTAATAACGAACTTTGTAATTAATGTATAGTCACTGAAACGTGTTTATTATATTAATTATTTCAATATATAAAATTGTAAAACAGTCGGCTCTTCTAATGCATTTTTAACATGGTTTATGGGAGACAGAATCAATCACGTGTAATCAGTACATTTATTTATAATACCATTGTTAACATTACATTCTTAATTGTATATATTTATATAATAAGCATGCATTATTTATGGTTATAATAATTTGCTGATGATAAATACAAATGTATAGCATATATTTATTTTGCGACATGCTTTGACATTACATACTTGGGAATTAAGAGAAACGAAATTTTAAGTAGCTTTAAAATTAAGTAGTTTTTTAACAACACAAAATATATAGAGGACATTGTATTCACAACAATTTTGTATTTGTTAAAAGATTATACACTTTGATGTGTTTAAGGTTATACACTTTATTGTGTTCAAGATTATACATTTTAATGTGTTCAAGATTATACACTTCAATGTGTTCAAGATTATACACTTAAATGTGTTCAGGCTATACACTTTAATGTGTTCAAGTTTAAACACATTAATGTGCTAATTTTATCCCCCTTTTTGATGTGTTCAAGATAATAAGTATTAATGTGTTTAAGATTAAACACGTTAATATGTTCAAAATCATACACTTTAATGTGTTCAAGATTATATATTTTAATGTGTTCAAGCCATACACTTTAATGTTTTCAAGATTATAAACTTTAATGTCAACAAGAGTATAAACTTTAATGTGTTCAAGATTATACACTTTAATGTGTTCAAGATTATACATTTTGATGTGTTCAAGATTATACACTTTGATCTGTTCAAAATTATACACTTAAATGTGTTCAAGATTATACACTTTAATGTGTTCAAGATTATACACTTTTATGTGTTCAAGCTATACACTTTAATGTGTTCAAGATTATAAACTTTAATGTGAACAAGATTATAAACTTTAATGTGTTCAAGATTATACACTTTAATGTGTTCAAGTTTATACATTTTGATGTGTTCAAGATTATACACTTTGATCTGTTCAAGATTATTCGATGAAATGTGTTCAAGATTATACACTTTAATGTGTTCAAGATTATAAACTTTAATGTGTTCAAGATTATAAACTTTAATGTGTTCAAGTTTAAACACATTTATGTGTCAAAAATGTTCCCTTTTGAGGTGTTCAAGATTTTACATTTTAATGTGTTCAAGATTATACACTTTTAATCGGAAATGATCAAATCATATTTTCATTACGTTCCTGTCAATGCGTTCAAATTCTCTAGGATTTAATCTGAGTATGTCTTTTTTTCTGTGAAAAGTTCAAATGAAGCTGGTTTGAGTTTAAAACCATCTGCGTGATAATTTGTATATATATTTAAATATATGAAATTTGGACGAGGAAGCAACTGGCGAGTACATGCTTTCATTTGACAAAAAATAGAACATCATAAGGGCGAAAGGCGTTTTATCTAATGATCTACCATAAGTCACATCTCCATCGCCACGTGTAATACGTGCATTACTGATTGTCGAGGAAATTTTTTTCTTTGTATAAATAATTATGAACAATTAAAGCAATTAAAAATCAATTTATTATTATGATTGCACATTGTAATTCTTAAATTAAATTTATAACCATAAAATGCAATGAATCGAAAATATAATTATAAAATAAGTTGATAAATGAATTATAATAATGAATTGAAACAATATTTCATGGTCCATTATCACTCATAATTTGTTATAGTAATTACATGTTAAATTGCAAATGTCAGGTTAATAAACAGTTTAAAAATATGTAAGTGCTTTAAGGTGTATAAAGCTATATATCTGCTTTAAAAAATATTGTATGAATTTATAAAAAAAGAATACTTCAAAAATGCTTGTATGAAATGAATATGGTAGAAAATTGCCTTGAAAGTGAATGTGACATGCACAAAATCATTGCTAAATGGATAAAATCATACGCAAAATAGCAGAATAATATTTTGTCCCGGATCATTTTGTTCTGTTTACGTACATTATTCACTTGTAGACTTAATTTCAAAGACTTCATTTACTGCAACTCTATCGAGAATCAATCATAACATTGTGAGACTAATAGAATTTTACTGTTGATTAATTTTATAAAAATAAGATATAGCTTTATACTCTTAAAGCAAACGCCTTAAAAGAGTTCAATAGCAGAGTTGTAGCTCTTCAATAATTAAAGCAACTAAAATTCTTTCTTGTGCTTGTTTTTAACCCTGTTATATTACATGTATTAAAAGGGAAAGCTGTAAATGTTTCTAACATTTTGCATGCTGGCAAACCTGATCAAGGACAAATTTGGTGCACCAAACATCTTTCCGAAAATAAATCATGTCTCTAAATATTTCTAAAATCACAGCGAAAAGGGAAAGGTGAAATGCTTTTTCACTTATTCCAAGAGATAGTTCCTTAATACAAGTACCATTTGTGTTGATTCATCTCGGGATCACGTGACTTGAATGCAAAATATAAATGAAAAATCGTGTTGAAGAAAACCTTCTTTTGCATAAAATGCTTCAAATTGATTTAGCAGAGAGCTACAGCTAATGTTTAATGTAGGTAGAAGTTCTACCTTTGCATTTGGAACATTTTATCGTACATTTTCCCTTTATATAATGCACGGCACATCATATCAGGCACTGCACGGCGGACGCGTATGAATTTGGCTTACTGACACATGCCATGTACTCATTTTTGTATCTATTGTTTCTGTGGTCCATTAAATCCACTAAAATATCTTCAGTATTTAGAATAAGACTACATTCCAATATTGAATGTTTAATGTCCGCTCCGTCCGTACACGAAATGTACGGTAACCAGACTTTAGATAACCTTGCCTCGCCGAGCATTCCCCGGTCTATTGCTAAACCGCCGGTAAAGTTCATGCTTCGGCACAAAATATCAGCCACGTCATCGTCGAAATTTCTGATTGCACACAAAGTTCCCCACTCCTCGCTGACTTTCATTTCCACCATGCCGGAATCCGGATTTATACCGTTCACCAGGCGTAGCTCGTACGCTGAAAATGATACAGAAAAAGTGATTAGTATATCAAAATGTACGTGTAATCATAAGCATGTTGTAAAGTGGTGAATCGACCGGTTGATCATTCTATCGTTGTGCCAGTTAGAAAATGCTAATAAGAAGAATTATATGGGTTTTTTTCTCAGCAGTTGCGCAAAATGAATTAATTTTGCTCAAGTTTTGTTTACAAATGTGAAGATTTGAAATGGATATATATGCATTTTTTGTTTTAATAGCATGGACATATTTAGATTTCTTACAAAATTTCTAATTAACTGACAACAAATTTTTAATATAGTATATTTATGACACTCCGTGACATTTTGTTAGTAAGGGTTTTATTGACTGTAGCAAAATATAAATTACATGCATTCGCATAACATGATTTCTCACATATTAATTAATGTTTGGATTAGAAATCTGGATGAAAATTTTAATATAAAAAAGATTTAAAAAATAGCCTGAATTAGCATTTTGGGCTTAGATATACCATTTTGTTTATAAAAAGCGCAGTTTAAAACTTACGCTTGTTATTGTAGCAAAGTGCCGCAGCAAACCACGTGCAGGAAGTTACGTTATCCAACCGGAAACCATTGCAATCCTTTAATCTAGCCTCGTTTCCGATGCAATTCAAATTTGAAAGAATCGGCTCGTCTTCTGTGTAACGGCTGTATGGAAACGATCTGTAACATATAAAATGATGTTAAAATAATGGTGTTCATAAGATCACAGTTGAAAAAGTAAGGACAATAATAAGAAAAAAATAAACAAGATCATGTCTCAAATGTTATTTTCCCGTTGAAATCATTGTATACTAATTTTGGATATTTTTCAGCAAGTTTTGTTGACAAGAAAATACGTATGTAAAGTTTGATTGTATACTTAACGCGTGCTTAGAACTTTTAGTATGATGTGCATGTGAAACAAGTGAACTCAATTCATTTATATACGCCACCAAAAGTTATTTTGAGTTAACGGACAATAACTCCTGAACTATTTTGGATAAAAATAATAATAGTAATAACAATAATAATAATACATGTAATAATAATAATAATAATAATAATAATAATAATACTGATGATAATAATAATAAAAACTGTCCAAATTTCAGTTAGATGGTAAAAAATTAATTTTAAGAGATAGAAACAAGATAGAAAGGTGTACACTTCCGAGTGTGTTTTTTTATTTGTTTAACACTTTTAAATTATTATTTTTTATTCAAATTATTTTTAGATTTTTTTGAGAGCATACAATGCATGACTCCTTCATTTTACTTTTTATCGGAGTAATTACGCCCTTGAATAAAAATTGGACTTCTAAAGATGATTTATAATAAATATCCTATTAACATTTAACTCAATCACAATAGGTACTGCATCTTACTTTCGGGCTATATATCTTTACAACAATACCATTAAATGGCATATTAGCCACTAAATCACTATATGCATGTATGTTTTTTGTATGTTTTTTGTTGAACATTTTGGAAAGTGTATTAAATTCTGAATACGATGCGGTGATCTATCAATGAAAATGCATCCAGACAGTTTATCAAGATTGATGTAGGGTGTTTGAGGACTGCAAGTGCAGAAAATTACTCATTAAATGTACACATGTACAATGTGCATAATGCATTAGTCATTTGTAACAAATGCCCTTATTCTCTTGGACATGCCGGGTGGGGGTGGTGGTGGTGGTGGTGGTGGTAAGGGGTGGGAACGAAAGGATGAGTGGTGGTGGCCGTGAAAGCGCCGAGTTGACCCCCCCCATCTATCCCCACTACCATATCAATGCGGTGGAGATATGTCCGATTTGCAATGTGGGGACAAAAGTTAAAGTCTCCGCTATTCCTGCATGGTTTTGTGTCGGTTGAATAAATTACTTTGATCCGCGTTTCGCCCACGAGAACATCGTGCAATGTCTTTAATCGAAATTTTTTGAAAACAAGTATTTGATTTATACAAAAGTTTAATCAAAAGTTGTTTGATTTTATATATGGTTTGATTTTTTATATGGTTTGATTTTGTAGATAAAATTCATGTTCATACAGCACTCAACGTATATCACTCATTGTGAATACGAGCTCAATGTTATATATCAAAAGCAAATTGTATTAATGTTTCGTGAACATAAGATATACTTCATTTTAATGTCAATAATTTCTATAACTCTCCCGCTAACAAACCACAGTACAACACCATAAAAACAACAATAAAATAATAAAAAAAAACAGTTTTTGAACAGACGTTAACGTTTCATTCAAATGAGTTAGCAAATTAATTTTAGAAAGTGGTGAAAACATTTTTTTACTATAAAACTATCAAATTGTTTTACAATTTAACAAGGAAATACAATCATATGAAGATACTCAATCCGGCGTTTCGATAACACATTATATAAATAAACAAAACACCTACATTAAAAATTCTTTTAATAGGCATTGTTTTTTTTTTCTTGTTCAGTTTTATAACAGTTTTTTAACAGGTTTAACCCCCAATTTGGATTCTGTTTTTCAATAAAAAAAAATTAAATTTTTAATAATGGAAACAAAAATTTTCAAAAAAAAATTATCCAATAAATATACAATTGGGAAAAAAATAAATTTTGTTTAAATTAAAATTTTAAATCTTGAAAAAAATGGTAATTTAATTTCCAAATTTTTTTTTAAATGCACAAAAAAAACTCATTTTGGGCCCAAAAAAGAAATAAATTTTTGTATAAGTTTTAAATCTCACCCTATGGGAAAAAAAACATTTTTTTAATACAATATCATTAAAAGCCCCAAAAGAACTTGATTTCAGTAAAAAGGAATGCAGCTCTTAAACATCTAGTTGTGCTTTTTTCTTATTCAAATTAGACATATAAAGTAAGAATTTCCTTGATTTCAATATATTTCTGCAATAATCTTTAACAAAATTAATATAAGGACAATATTATAATAATGAATTTTTTTTACATACGCCACTAATAAAAGTTACCCAAAGATGAGAATAGTATATCTTTAACAAAATTAATATAAGGATATAATCATAACAGTGGCAATTTTACTTACGCTATCAGGTTGTAAGCCAGACCATTTTTAAAGCCAAGTTCTTTGCAGACGACTTTAGCGTCTGCGTGGCTAAAGTGATCACTGCAGACGAATCCTGTCTGGCCATCGTGCTCTACCAGGACCTTGCCACTTGAGGCTTCCTGAACACCACTTAGTTTCACCCGATAACTAGGTCCTACTTTAAAAAATGATATTTTTTTTGATAATATCTTATATTCTTAACCTTTGAACATCCCAACAAATCCCCTAAAAACAACAACAAAAAAAACAAAAAACATCAAACACACAAAGACAAAACAAAACATAAAACGCCAAATCAAAACAATCTTTTATAGGCTTATTCTAGAGATTACACACACAATATCAAAAAATTATCAAATTAAGTGCTGGGGGACACGCGGCGGGGGTCATCAGTTTTATATTCTTGATATATATTCTACATACATGTTATTATCAATTTTTGTTTGCAATTTTCCAATGAAACATTATTACACGTTCTCCGAAATAAGCTCTATTGCGTCTTTTCATGTTTAAATATTGAATTCTACTTAAACCGGTGCTAGGGGGTGTGGACGGTAACTTGCACTAAACAATATTGTCCACAAACAGGCCAAAGAAACCGAGCCTGCAACACTATTTTCAAATTTTTTCGGGTTTTTGGGGGTTCTTTTGGGAAATTTTTTTTTTCTCTTTTTTTTTTGACTATTAAGATTTATTTTGCTAAAAATAGAAAAAATATGCTTTGATAGGGAAATCCCCTATTAAATTTTCCAAAAACAATTTGAAAAATAAGCCGTTTTGGGAAATGATTTATGAGTGTTTTTATAACATGGGCCCCCAAACTCGTACAGACGAATTCCCCACCAAAGTTTCAAAAATCAAAAATTGTATCGTTTTACCTTTTTTTTGTAAAACATCAGCGAATGGTTTACTTTTTTTTTACATAAAACTTTAAATTTTACAAAGTACGAACAAAAATTTTCGTTTTAATAATTTAAAATCTTTTCCCTAGTATCAAATTCTTTAAAAAACCCCAAGAAATTTACAATAAAAAAATTTTAAAATTCATTAAGAAGTTGACAGTTTGATAGATTTCACCTGAAAATGTAATGTAAATTTCTTATCATATTACAATAAAAATATTGTATTCAAGTCATAGCTTTCCCCCACTTCATTGAATCAAATTAGTTAAATGTCACAGTGTTTATCCTCAACTTCAGTGAGTGTTTGAAGGTCCCATTTCTAGTCATCTAACTGATTTTACCATTCCTGAGATAAAAGCAACAGTGATATGTAAATATGTCTGAATTATGACACCTTGTCATTTATAGGTAATAAAATAGTCAATTACATGTATTGAAATTCGTTTTAAGCTGCCTTTCCACATAGAATCCTAAATACCTTCTGAAGAATTAAAAATTAAATCAACAATGTGGTTAATGCAATGTTGCAATGCGATGCAGAGAGAAGCTGAAACGAGTAGGACTACTCTCTTTATTCTACCCTTTGCGCCTAATAAGAATGCCTAGATTTACAAAAAACTCTGTCTATATCGCATAAACTATCCTCAATAGCGTGTATCTAACAATTCATTTAAGCGTCTATCCGAATAAACATTATACCTACAAAATATAAGTAAAAAAGAGTCAATTTTTAAAATCTAGGCCTACTCACAGGACGAAAAAGTAGGAATAATTAGACACCAATAAAAAAATGAACGTTTGAATTAGCTACAGCTCCTAAATCTCTTCTTTTGAGGAGCTGTTTAAATCGTTATTTCTTTTTCTTATTGGCGTCTAATTATTATTACTTTTTCGTCTGATTATAAGGCTTCCGGCAGTCTTTTTCACATAAACTGTCTTTTAAACTGTGCATTTATTTTCAAGTTAGAAATACATGCCATGTATACTTTCACGATGAAAAATCAAACACGAGTTTGACCAAATTACGTTCTTATATGACGTCAACTGTTTTTGGATGTGATTAAATTTACCAAAAAAAAGGGTAAAAATTGCTTGGTTGCCGGCATATCATACAAAGCCTCCTTGAAGAATTAAGATGATAGGTTTTTTGTCTATTGTCAGTTTTAAACCACAAAACATTGTGGTAAACACGACGATTCTTTTTTGCAATGTTTATTGAAATATGACAAAGCAATGTTTTTAATTAATTTTATTTTGCACCTTTGTCTCAGGTGGGATTCGAACCCTTACCGTTAACCGTTAAGTGGGCGAGTGATTCAAAGTTAGCAACATTAATTACCCATGCAATGGAAGTTATACACACTGCAGGGCCTTACGCTCAACATTTGACACAATACTTTTTAAAATCATTGTGGACATCTCTGAAGTAGTAAAGCAAGCAAAGGGGAAGCAAAAGAAACAAAGAAAATGCGAAACACCACAGTATTACTCACCTGATTCAGTTGTTGATGCTTGTTGTGCTGTTGTTGTTGTTGTTGCTACTGATGTTGTCCTCGCTGTCGTCGTCGTCGTCGGAGCTTCTGCATGTTCATTATGCGAATGTAAATGCTCCGTGGTTGTATCAGTGTCCTCCGCGTTACGTTTACCACTGTACTGTTCACTCCGTACTATCTGTTGATTATTTGATGATTTAACGCTCCAAATATAAACAACACAGAACACAACCAGAACAAACAACAAACACACTAATAAAATTATTGTCAATGCTTTACGAATTGACGTAGACTCCATATTTTTTTCTATCCTAAAGAAATTCACAACACGCACGTGCATTTGCACAAAAGGTCTTAGTCAAATTTAATCATTCTTGCAATTTGCAACAAAATAAATAATCACTCACTAAATTATCCGGTGCACGCGTTTATTTCATAAGTTCAATAAATTAATACAAATTTGAAAGAGCAGCGAATTGTAGGCTTTTGAAATTTGGTGGTAAAAATGTTAAGAGAACTATCATTTATCATATTTTATCATCATTACATGTTGCTTTTTCCCCCCACATTTAGTTTGTATAATTAGGTGTCAAAGAATAGATTTGTCATTGTCGACTCATTAAAATTGTTAAACGTTTAAAAAAAAGGCGTCACGGAACATTGGATAAACGGCCAATAAAAAAACACCATACGTTTTGTATTACTTTCATCAAATTCGTCGGTGTAAATGTATTAAACTTCGAGCACATACGAAACGTTAAGCACGAAGAAAATGTCATCTACAGGATCCATCACATAAATGCTGTACGAATAATAATATGTGATGCATAATTTATAAATAGGATCTAAGTATTGCTTTTTTTAATAGCATTGTGTGAGACAATGCAAGGGGTGACAGTAAAAGTGTAACCCCGGAAACAAAGGTCAAAACTGTAATTGTATAAATCAATCATTACTATAGTTAAGTCAACCAGAGAATAGAATAAAGTTCAAAAATGACAAACGTTATGTTTTGAAAAGAAAACACCTTTGCAAAGCATTCAAGAATGATTGATAATGGGAATTTTACAATTTATATCAGAAAGTTAGAATCAAAATAGATTTGTTTTAGGTACAATGTATATACAGACATAGTTTATGAATTGTTATATGTATATCATCGCCTAAACTAAAACACTTTTATTTATGGAGTCCAAATATTCGCATTGTACGCACTTATTTTTTGGTTATCAAATGTTCTTTATTTCTATTTTATTTAAACAACATACGATAAATACTTTAAATGAAATCTTATTTACATATTTCAACATCAAGAAATAATTATTGTTATCATAATAATGTTAGTGATATTAAAATAGGTTAGTACAATGTCACCCTAGCGCTACCAGTTATTGTCCATCAACTGGAAATGTATGCATTTCGATTCCACGACATTCGTTTTGTTTCGTTTTATTCTCCGTGTGCATACACGTGTGCCCCCTATGTGCATACACGTATGCCCAGGTTGCATACTCAGAAATACGACAGCAATATAGTATATCAATAAAACATATCAACTCATTTTTTTCTCTTTTTGTTTGGTTTAACGGCGCACGAACACAGTTAAGGTCATATAGCGCCGAAACAGGAAAGATGATTTTGTGTGTTACATTAAGTCACAATGATGGACGACATGCACTATTCCTATGATGATAACTAATTAATAAAATAAAACATAGTATTGTTTGATCAGTGTTTAAACTGAATACACAAGTACTTAAAAATGTTAAGTACTGTAAAAAAACCCCAATTAAGACCACCATCGGGGCTGGACCAAAGTGGTCTTAATTGCGGGGTGGTGTTAATTGTGAATATTCTTATCATTTCTTACACACTTTATGACCATTGTCTTTTTTAGTTTTGTGTGAACAAACAATATGTATCTTAACCTGCAAATACAATATAAAAGTATGTTCTAATGTTACATCTGATGGGAAGAAAACATATTTCTGAAGAAATTTAATATCAAATTCTATTTGGTCTGATTTCACGGTGCACCAACACAGTACAGGACATATGGCAGGAAAGATGATTTTAGCTAAGGTGTTACAAATCTCAAAGCAACACCAGGGTTCAGAACCACCTCACCTGCTGGAGCTAACAGATGCATAGGCTCCAGTTATTCGAACCCATTTAGTCGCCTCTTACGATCACGCAGGGCTGAACGGTAGCTGCAATTCTTATGCCCCAACCATTAAAGGCAGCCCCTCAGCCATAAGGGGCAAAAAGAACATGCCCTTAAATCTCAGGTTGCAATGGACTTTAACATGAATTTAAGTGTTAAAAAAACTTAAAACACAATTAATATATAATAATAATGCTAATTAATTTTCTCGTACGTATATGCAATAGAAATCAACAGATGTAAATATGCATAATTATAAACTTGATAAATTACTATTCGACTTATTTTACACCACATGTATTTATTTAATAAATACATACACACATACTTAAACACCGATATCTCTTAAAAACGAGATTTAAATTGAATTAACGTTGTTTTTCAATTGTTTCTGGTCACAATGTTTTTTTATGAAAAAAGGTAAAAAAGGCTAAACAGCTCTTTAATATTTATGTTTAAAAACAAGAAGAAAGACTTCAATGTTATTGACCCAGTGGGTAAACAAATCAATGGCTATCAGTAAAAAAGAGTTTCTATAAGTGACTGGTCTACACAATAAGTTGGCTTTAGGAAAAGGGTTGACTGTACTTTATAATAATCATGTTTTCAATAAATAGTTTTAAAGACAAACAATATTAGACGAGCATTGCCGGGCGTAAAAACAGGAACAAATAAGTAAATAACATAATTAAAAATATAAAGAAAGGAGTATTTTAGAACGTTAAAAACAAATAAGCAGGTAATATATTACGACTTGTTAATGAAATATTTGAATCATGTGATATTTATGATGCAATATAAGTCAACACCGTACTTAATGCACCTATTTTACATACAGTCGCTTTCAAGGTAAAAATATAAAAGATCAATCACAAATGCACTTCTAATTGATATACCGTTGATGAATTTGAAGTAAATTAGACAATATTCTATCAGCGAACTAAATTCAATTAAAAGAATTCCAATTAAAAAACAACAACATATATTACCATCCTCAAAGCAGCAGCAAGAAGAAGAAGAAGAACAACAACAACAGCAACAGCAGCAGCAACAACAACAACAACAAAAACAACAACACTTGCCAGACTTGTATAAAGAGACCGCACAAGGAAAAAAACAAGATATTCGCTTCATACAACCGTCTCTCAAGACAAAGTATGAGAATCAAAGTCATAATTTATTCATGACATATTTCATTTGAAGTGTAGGAATTTGTCAACTGCATTTATATACAAGCTAAATACTGGTACGAGTTATAGAAATGCTTGCGTTGCTTTGCTTCTGGGATTCTAAAAATAGTAATTAAGGGTATCCATAACCAAACGCCAAAAATGGCAAAATTGAATTGTAACAGGCTCCGTTTGAATGAGCCTGTTCATGGAAGGTAGTGGTAATTGAATGACACCGTCCACGCCACCCCCCAGCACCGACTGAAGCTGAACATGAAAACGGTGAAAATTTGGTTTATACAGAATTTATTTGAATTCGGTCATGTAGGAAGCTATAAGCTTATAGACACACTGAAACTTTAGAAACTTCTGTAGACATATGGCGGTAACCATGGAACCTTCAATGTAACATGTCCGTGCCATTCCATGAAAAAGCGGCGAATGGTCCTGAAGTCAAGTCATTGTCGTTAATTTAACCGGGAAGCTGATTGTATATTTACTCATAAATGTATA
The DNA here is from genome assembly GCF_026571515.1 of Ruditapes philippinarum. Classification (NCBI taxonomy): domain Eukaryota; kingdom Metazoa; phylum Mollusca; class Bivalvia; order Venerida; family Veneridae; genus Ruditapes; species Ruditapes philippinarum. The sequence goes on along the minus strand of NW_026866313.1, from coordinate 2,212 downwards.
ATCACCACGTGACTTACTAGTAACGCATAACTGCAACATAATAGATATATTCCACCGATTCGGAAATAATTTTAAGGTATTTGACGCCATATCACTCATATCACTAGCCCTTAACATAGAAGATCTTTTACAGCATAAGATTGGTGTACCTGGGTCTCCTTCTAGCCTATCAAATGAGTCATATAACGGGAAATAACAATTCTATTTAAATTCAACAATGAGACATATTACTCACTTCCTGTTTATCTCTATGAATTTGAGATAACTTATGTTTTTTCTTAATTTTTCATTAATAAATACTTCAAATACTTCAATAACAGCCTTGAACTGGACTTATTACGGACTATAAAATATTTTCGAAAGTTTTTACTGTACGAAAGGTATAAGGTTCGTCACTAATTTATGTTTGCGGTTTTGATTCGGAAACCGTTTTAAAATTGATTACGTAACATTTACCATTACATGTCAGAAATGAAATAAAATATTCAGATAAATGAATATATTAATACAAGTTAGAAATGTTTTTTGTGACCTTTATTCACTGTTTGTCAATCAAATCAACAGATGTCTGATGTTAGTTTTGTCACACTTTTGCGTCATATATAAAAACGGGGAAATTGATAACATTTGTTAACTTGGACAATTTAAGATCCATTGACCGGCCACGCCCTCTCTAATTGTTGAGAGTATGGCCTGAATCGCAAGAAAGCAGGGCAATAGAGTTTAAGTTAAAAGACATCAGATCTACAGGGGCAAATCTGACCGACTCTGTACTGTATGTGAACAAGAGAAATTAATAACTAATATATATTTATGGTTTTACATTTTAAAATCGATTAAGATTTACGATCAAATGTCAAAACTGTTAAAAAGCACAGACGCTTGGGGTTTGGAGCTCAAAACGCCTTTAAAATCCAAATAAAATGCATATTTGGCAATCCCAGCACATGTACTGATCATATATATATAAAAAAACTTAATATAAGCCGTTTTGAAAAAAAGTCATATTTCAACATCTATAATAATACACAAGATAAAAATGTTCGCCGGAAAAAATCCGCACCCCTACCGTCATAATCACCATGTATTTTAATCCATTTCCAATATTTTCACATAATCCTTTGGTCCCTCGACACAGAAGATATAATTCTTCACGATGATGGTCAATTTTAAACTTCAACGGTAATATAAACAACGCAACAGCCGAAATAAACATCAATATTCTCGCCGTTTTTTTTCAACGACAAAAACTTTCGATAAATTCAATGGACCAGACGGCTATGAACGAAGCTATCCGATTATGTGGCCCCAGCTTTGCCGTGTGCAAAATGCGCAGCGCTTTTAAGTTTGGGAACCACATAATCGGATAGCTTCGTTCATAGCCGTCTGGTCCATTGAATTTATCGAAAGTTTTTGTCGTTGAAAAAAAACGGCGAGAATATTGATGTTTATTTCGGCTGTTGCGTTGTTTATATTACCGTTGATGTTTAAAATTGACCATCATCGTGAAGAATTATATCTTCTGTGTCGATGGACCAAAGGATTATGTGAAAATATTGGAAATGGATTAAAATACATGGTGATTATGACGGTAGGGGTGCGGATTTTTTCCGGCGAACATTTTTATCTTGTGTATTATTATAGATGTTGAAATATGACTTTTTTTCAAAACGGCTTATATTAAGTTTTTTTTGATATATATGATCAGTACATGTGCTGGGATTGCCAAATATGCATTTTATTTGGATTTTAAAGGCGTTTTGAGCTCCAAACCCCAAGCGTCTGTGTTAAAAAGTATGTTAAATTCTTTCTCAAATCCCGAATGAATTCAGCAATCGGTTTCTTTAGGTAAAGAAATCACCACAACGTTATATGGCCATTTATGGTTTTCATATCGGGTGGAAGTCATGTATGAACCATGGATCATTTACCGATGAAAACCTCACTTCCTAATTCGTTCTTAACAACTATATCAATACATTGTATATCGAATAGACCTTGTCGGAGGTAGCTTGCGAAAAACAAGTTATGTCTGATACATGTACACAATTCACAAGCAACTATACGTTAAGAAGATGAAAATAAAAAATAAAAAAACAAAAGATCTGGAAATATCGAAGAAAGCAAATGTGATGAAAATAACAGAACGTAAAATGAAAACTTGAAAAATAACACGCAATGTAAAGTCATGGCGATATTTAAATTGTATGAG